>NW_027287169.1:0-107519 GCF_022747635.1 Hetaerina americana | reverse complement strand
GTATTTTGACGACCCGCTGCACACGAACTGGGCTCGCCAAACGCCTGGCGCCGCCACGGCCGACAGGGTGGAACCCTGACGGGCGCCGCGGCGCAAGGCGCCCTCGTTACGCGCCCCCGACACTCTCCGAAACGCGAAAGTCGGAGGAGGAGTGGAGTACAAACAATCCGAGAAGCGCACCGGAGGCGAGAGGAAGAGATCGTATTTTGCTCCGAAATGGTACGATAGCAAGGTGGACTTTCGTAAGAAATCCATGTCTTGGTAATTTTCTCTTTCTATCATCACGCAGCAGCCGATAACATGGCAGACGCAGCATCTGGAGCAGCGGCAGCCGCACCACCGGCAGCCCAGCCTTCGGGCACCGTCGCAGTAAAACCCCTGCCTTCTTCAGGAACCTCCGCGGCTTCCAAGAAGGCCAGCAAGGGCGGAGCAGCCAAGAAGGCTCGCGCAAAGCCGTCGCACCCGCCCACTTCCGAGATGGTTAACAACGCAGTCAAGGGCCTCAAGGAGCGCGGTGGCTCTTCCCTTCAAGCCATCAAGAAGTACATCGCAGCCAGCTACAAAGTGGACGCCGAGAGGCTCTCGCCTTTCATCAAGAAGTACCTCAAGGCGGCCGTCACCGCCGGAACTCTCGTCCAGACCAAGGGAAAGGGCGCCTCAGGTTCCTTCAAGCTGAGCCACAGCAAGAAGGCCGCACCCGCGGCAGCCAGCGGGACGACCAAGGCGAAAAAGGTCGTCAAGAAGACGGGAGTAAAGAAACCGAAAGCGGTCGGAGCCAAGAAGTCCTCCGAGAAGGCGTCCAGTGGCACCAAGAGGTCCGCGCCCAAGGAGCGAAGCAAGTCCGCGCCACCAGCCAAGAAGGCGAAGAAGGCGGCGGACAAGCCAAAGAAGAAGCCGGCGGCTGGGAAACCCGCCGCCAAGGCGGCAAAGTCCCCGTCGAAGGCGAAAAAGGCGGCCACCAAACCCAAGACCCCCAAGCCCAAGAAGACGCCCACCAAGGCCAAGCCCGCCGCCAAGAAACCTTCCGCCGCCCAGAAAAAGAAGTGAACCATCACTGCTTCGCCACCGGCGCACCTAGGACAGCAGACAGCGTCCAATCTCGGTCCTTTTTAGGACCATCATGTCTTCCAAAGATGCTTGCCACTCAATGCCCACGCCACTGAGCACGCCCAAAGTTAACATTTATCATGATTAATGCCATGCAAAAACAACGGTCCTATTTAAAATTGATGATGCGACATGGACGGACGAAAAAAAAAATTAAGAATAACATTCATAGAACGTGTAAAATGAACAACACGTCACGGAGTATTGTTTTCTTTTCGTTAAGCGCGTCAGGTAAGCATCGCACGAACTTTTATTTCATCTCATTTCATGCGTAGCCGTGCAAACGCACTTGCCATGCGCAAAGGAAATTTCATGTCGTCCATCATTCCAATGGATTTACATCGTCGTTAATTATTGTGCGATCGTGCTAAATTCAAACTTTTAAGTATGTACTGGTCCTGAAAAGGACCTTTGTTTTTCGGCCGAAAGTAGCTTTCTAAGCTCGCTCTCCGCGGATACGGCGGGCCAGCTGGATGTCCTTGGGCATGATGGTCACACGCTTAGCGTGGATGGCGCAGAGGTTGGTGTCCTCAAAGAGACCCACTAGGTAAGCCTCGCTGGCCTCCTGGAGAGCCATGACGGCGGAGCTCTGGAACCGAAGATCGGTCTTGAAGTCCTGGGCGATCTCACGCACCAGGCGCTGGAAGGGCAGCTTGCGGATGAGGAGCTCCGTGCTCTTCTGGTATCTCCTGATCTCACGAAGGGCCACGGTACCGGGGCGGTACCTGTGGGGCTTCTTGACGCCTCCCGTCGCCGGCGCGCTCTTGCGAGCGGCCTTGGTGGCCAGCTGCTTCCTCGGGGCCTTTCCTCCGGTGGACTTGCGGGCTGTCTGCTTCGTACGTGCCATTTCTGCGATCTGTAAAAAGCCGGGTCAACGCCGTCTTTTAAGCACTTCCGAGAATGGCGCCAGATAGTACGGGCGACGCTGATTGGTGGAGAGGTCGGGTACGTCATCGCCGCGGCGGCGACGTTTATAAATACCGGCGAAGGTGCATTTCAGGTCATCAGACAGCAGCCCTTACTACGAGCAGACTACAGAGATGACTGGACGCGGCAAGGGAGGAAAAGGCCTGGGAAAGGGAGGAGCCAAACGTCATCGCAAAGTTCTCCGCGATAACATCCAGGGCATCACCAAGCCGGCCATCCGCCGTCTCGCCCGCCGAGGTGGAGTGAAGCGTATCTCCGGACTCATCTACGAGGAGACGCGCGGTGTGCTCAAGGTGTTCCTTGAGAACGTTATTCGCGACGCCGTCACCTACACCGAACACGCCAAGAGGAAGACCGTCACAGCCATGGACGTCGTGTACGCACTCAAGCGACAGGGCCGCACTCTCTACGGGTTTGGCGGTTAGACACGACGCGACGGGATCGCCATCCGACACCCGGCGTACGTCGATAAAAAAGGTCCTTCTAAGGACCAATACAATGTTCAGAGATGGAGCCAATCCTTTGCCATAACGGAACGAAAAATTATTCCCTATTCGCCATAGCGTGTGTGACGGCGATAAATAGTAAAGTAAGACCTGTTCGAACGCAAAAAAAAAATGGCGGTGATAATAGAGTTGAAATTGTATGAGCCTTTACCGACGTTAAAGACATTGTCAGCGAATCGGAATAAGCACGTGGCAACGGACTGGCGACAATGTATATCGCGCCGTTGCAACCGTACAGGAATAAGCACGGGGCAACAATGTACTTCGCGCCGTTGCAACCGTACATGAATAAGCACGTGGCAACAATGTATATCGCGCCGTTGCAACCGTACATGAATAAGCACGTGGCAACGGACTGGCGACAATGTGTATCGCGCCGTTGCAACCATACATGTTAACAAGAAATAACGTAGTTAAGCGGCAGATTGCAGGTGAAATTTTATGACAGACTATGAAATACATTGTAAACGAAGCAGTGTCACCTTCAATCATTCTTCGTTGCATTTCAGCACAAACGCTTTCACTTTTTATACGCTTTATTTCCCATCGTTTACCTTAGCCCAATTATAGCTCCACGTTTCATTCGCTATGCTTATTACGTTTATTGTTATTATTATTTTTTTCACATGACATTTATCGCGTACATCTCTCTAGTATGTTCTGGTCCTGAAAAGGACCTTTTATGCGCACAGCGTGATGCTTATGCCTTCTTCTCAGTCTTCTTGGGCAGGAGCACCGCCTGGATGTTCGGAAGGACACCTCCCTGAGCGATGGTAACGCCCGACAGGAGCTTATTCAACTCCTCGTCGTTGCGGATGGCCAACTGCAAGTGACGAGGGATGATTCTCGTCTTCTTGTTGTCCCTGGCAGCGTTACCGGCCAACTCGAGGACTTCCGCGGCCAGGTACTCCATGACGGCGGCCAAGTAGACTGGGGCACCGGCACCAACACGCTCGGCATAGTTCCCCTTGCGGAGCAGACGGTGGATACGACCGACCGGAAACTGAAGACCGGCCCTGCTGGAGCGGGACTTGGACTTCCCCTTCACTTTTCCTCCCTTTCCTCGTCCGGACATGGCTGAATGCTTCTTTATCTGGTAGTGCTGTCTAATCGCTGTCAGACTCCTGGGCGCATTTATATAGGCTGCCGCCGTCCTAGCGACGCCACATCATGCTTTTACGTGATTGGTCGTCGAGGAGATTCGGCTCACGGAACGGACCAGGGGTACATAAGCAGGCGACTGATGATCGGCGAAAATACTGAAATCGACCCCGTTCGCCGAACGTGATCACCATGCCACCCAAGACGAGCGGAAAGGCTGCGAAGAAAGCGGGCAAGGCCCAGAAGAACATCTCCAAGGGAGACAAGAAGAAGAAGCGCAGGAGGAAGGAGAGCTACGCAATCTACATCTACAAAGTGCTGAAGCAGGTGCACCCCGACACCGGAATCTCCAGCAAGGCCATGAGCATCATGAACAGCTTCGTCAACGATATTTTCGAGAGAATCGCCGCCGAAGCTTCTCGCCTGGCTCACTACAACAAGCGCTCCACCATCACCAGCCGGGAGGTGCAGACCGCCGTCAGGCTCTTGCTTCCCGGTGAGCTGGCCAAGCACGCCGTCTCCGAGGGGACCAAGGCCGTCACCAAGTACACCAGCTCAAAGTAAATTCCTCGACGGGATTGCTTTGATGCATCCTAACGGCCCTTCTAAGGGCCATGAAATAATCTTCAGTTTTCAAATACCCGACTGCGATGGGCAATCGTCAATACTCGGCCGCAAAGGACGTACATAAATAAACGTAAAAACCTGGAAAATTAGAGTCCCACGCTTTCCTCCGATTCACCAACTACTTACCTGGTGTGCACGCGCGCGGTTCACGAAAAAATAGAGTAAATGTAAAGGAGAAACTTATGACAATAAAAGATGGACGAATTTCTTACCTCCTATTCAATTATATTTTCTACTGCTATGCGTCTGCATTTGATGAAAATGACCGTCGAGATATTAAGGAAAAAATATTATATTCCCATGATTACTTCCCTTTCACCCAGTACTTTTCAAACCACTGACCTGCTATGCTCGTTTCTCAGACGTAAGCCTTGACTTACATGTCTCCCTCCGTCAAAAATAATATGGATTCACGGCGTCCGTCTCCCTCCGAAACTGGTACGCTTGTGGTCACGTTGCTCCTGCTTCACTTCCAGGGGCAGTAAATGACAGGTTCCCACATGCCCTTCCCACGCGGCCGTTTTTCCGCGAAGGCTAATTCCGCTTAACCTCCCGTCCCATCCGCTACGTCGTAAAACTCCTCGGGGGTTCAACGCGAGGAGGCAGGCAGGTAATGCGACCCGTCCTCGCCCCAAGTTTCTACGTTAACCAGAAAAGGGCTGTCGCAATGACCCACGTGGCATTCCGCACGAGGAAGAAATTTCTGTGGAAACCTCGCAAGCATAGAACGCAGCTGGGCAACAGCGTTCCTTGTACATTCACCAAGTCGTGACGAGCAGGCGTCGCAATAAACAAAATGGCGGGCAGTGAGCGCTTCCGTGGATTTTCCATTGTGCTAATTCTATCCAATCAATCAATTCCCAGAAACTATTTCTACGGAATGCATCGTCGTTAACAGCATATGGAATCAGCATCATTCGCACAAATAACAATTTATGTAATGGGCATCGGGTTTCCTTCTTGGGAAATCGGCATCTCGCTGAAACAATGTTGATAAACCTCCTCTGAACGAATCCCCCAAGTATTTTAAAGTCGATTGAGTGATTTTTCATCCTTTTCCGCAATTTTTTTTTTGCGATACTGCAACGATTTATCAGCAATTGATTACAAATGCATCGAGACAGACGTGACAAGTAGACCAGTTCTTTGATCACCATGCCTCCAAATGACCGATTCTTGTTATAGTTTTGAACCGGGGTCCCTTCCGCGGGACACGAAGGTTTTTCCGGTGCGAGACGGCTCATTCCCCTTCTTTTGAACGAAATTAACCTTTCCAGAAATCTTTACTTGTCTTGTCACGCCACAGAACAGAAAATGTTTCTCTAGGCAAAAGTTAAATGGTCCCAGTCCCAACTTACCCGCTAATTTTATTACGTTGATACACAAGGGATGGAAGGACATACGTTAATGTTGTTTATTTCTTTGCGGGATTAGGGAAATGAAATCTAGGGAAAAGAGGTCGAAGTTTGACGTGAAAGAAAAATCTTTAAAATTAGCGGCCGGTATAATCATTTATGAGATGATTGCATAACGTTTTCATTAAGGCGACTCTTCCTACAAGTGCTTTCTTTCCGAGTGCATTTCTGACGAAAAAGGTTGCCGCATGTGCCTACCTGTCCGTCCTTTTAGCATTTCTACTTTCTGCAAATTTGGTGAAAATCTTTACCGCATTAGCCCCATTGAAGAATCCACCCCGGCCGCATTTTGACACTAGGTACACGAGATCGTCACTTCACCGTATTCGACAACCGATTTCCCGCAGTGGCGTTAACCGAAGGACGCTCGGCTTTGAGGACAATAGTGATTCGTGAAGCGATATTTAATCAGATTCACCTAGTAACAGTGGCCGGGAATGGAATGGAATAACGTCCTTGCCTAGGCAACTTAGTAACATACAACTTAACTACGGACGGGAGAAAATGCCGACGAGCCGTGAAGCGGTGTAAATTTCATAACGATCGTGTGATTTTAAGACTCATGATATACACCATGACGATTAATTACCTTAGCAGTTGTGGTGATGCTTAATCACCGGGATATCATGTAATGTCATACCAGTCACAGCGAGGCGTTAATACTTAACATTGAACTTTGTCAAATTTGTGTAGTTGAAATCACCCTTATGACATCTGTTAATAAATTCATCCACACAGAGTACCAAATTAGTAAAATATCTCGGGTACGCAGCGATATGTAAACGGAGACAGTTTTTTTTTCAAAATCTCGGAATGGATGACAAACGTCCTCCATTAGCGAACATTTATGACAGTCATCACCTACCTCCTGCCGTGATAATGTCAAATTTTGCAATGCAACTACTGGTAATAAGAATGATTAAATTCGAGTCAACTAGTGTTACTTTCGAATAACGTTCCCCCATTGACACAACTGTCATTTACATATGAACACTAGAAACTAACACACACGAACGTGCACATAGACCTACGCAACCTTCAGTCGTCTACTTCATCGTGAGTGGATTGAATCCTCTTAACTCCTGATTGACTTTCGCTTCACATTGCAATGATCCCAGATTGGCCGGGGAAAAGACGACAATTTGTTTTCCTGTTCACTGGAATGCTTATTTCGTATCTTTTATGGTGATGTGCTAGGTACCAGACAGCTTAAAATTGTTAATCATCGTTCTTTTATTACTCGTGACGATAAAGTTGCTTCCGCATCGCTAAGAACCTCAAGGAATCAACAATGAACGGGGATGAAATATTTGATGGGTCCACATGTATTGATTAAGTAATGCAGAACGAAGTAGATACTGAGTAATTGAATTAACACAGGGGCTTCTTCGAGACAGAACCGAGAAATGATGTTCCGTGAACTGTCGACGGTGATAGAGTTCCACGAAAGAGAGGTCGTAGAGGAATGAACGGTTCCGGCTGTTAATGCCGCCCCTAGTCCCCCCAACCCCGCAAGCACTGGAAACCAGCCTGGATCCCTGATTACGATCCCAGGAAAAATCGTGTTCAAGTCTTTCCTACGCCAGATAGTATAATCTGTCATCACTATTGAACGCCGCATCACGCCCCGACGGCTTTTTCCCACGTTTTTTTTATTTATTCACAGGAATGTTTTCCAGGTAAGGGCTATTCACTCTACCTTATCCGTCAATCACTATCCCGACCCTCGAAAGTTACAAGGAAAAGTCGACCATTGCTCTAATGAAAGATATTATTCCAACGGCATGGAGGTAAAAAACAAGATCCATATGCTTGACACACATTATGTCGATTGGAAACAAGTGGAAACGATGTGAAATTAGGTTGGAAGCAACTGAAAAATATTGTGACACGAATACAAGCCGTCATAGCTCCGCAACTACGACGAAAGGGATGTGGATATTATTGAGTTAAACGCATCTGTCCTATTTGCTTATGGCGATTCCCATCGTAATGATCGCGCATACAATCCCGCGATGCGCCCTATTTTCGCCGTTTCCGTGAATAAGACGTACGGCGGGGGATGTGTACCGAGCGAAATTGCCGACACGAATTACGTACGCTTACGAGAGCCTGGTTTTCAAGGAGTCGCTTTCACGTTGACTACGTCCCCGAGGTATCCCATCACACAGGGTCATTTAACGTGACATACAGCGTGTGTGTGGGAGGGATTTTTTTTTAAGGTCGTAGGGGTGTATTCCGTAACTTGACGGCACCGTGGAGAAAAGCACATCCAACGCATCGCACAGATAAGGAAGGTTAATAAAAGAAATGTACGCGATAACAAGTCGACGGCAGACGACTCTCCTCTTCGAAAGACGTGCAAGGAAACTAGGGTAGACATCCGCGGAAACGTGGATGTGGCGCCGTTTCAACGACAATAAGAGTTTTCCCGTGATGAAGTATCATTTCGTTTCCGAAGACATGCCGGTTGCTACAAATTCATCATCCCGCAACGAGGTACCGACGTCCGAAGCCGTTGGAGACGGAGCAAACTCGTCACGGCCGGGTCGCCACTGCGCGCCCTCGGCTACTACATTGTTTTTCCCGCCCGCTCACGGGGCTAAAGCATAATTCGGCGCCATCCTCGACTTTGTTGTACGTGAACTTTGACGTCCCATTCGCGTGCGTACAGTTCATTTCTTTTTCCCCTTCGGCCACCCCATGCAACCATTTCGAAGCCCACGCGGACGCGTCGTAAGGCGTGCGCTTAACGGGTGACTCCGTCTCCATTTGCGACTCGATAATCCTTTCCCACGGGCGCGGGAGGTGGGTGCGTCGCGACGCCCCCGAGTCGTCGAAAAATGCATAAACGTCCGCTTACGGGACAGGCACCGGGGAGGAACAGGAGGAAGGTTTGACAGGCGCCGAGTCAGGGGGAAGGCGTCCGAAGGGACCGTCTTCTCGGGGCCGCTTTCCGCGGCCGGCGCGCGGCCCACCGGGTCGCGAGCGCGTCCAATACCAGGTGAAGGATGGCCTCGAACGTACGTTACCTCGGATCTCGAGGAATCGACCCCGGTAGAAACGTGTGCAACGTTTATTCCCGGGTACGCCTTCGACAGGACGACAACCCGTATTTTGACGACCCGCTGCACACGAACTGGGCTCGCCAAACGCCTGGCGCCGCCACGGCCGACAGGGTGGAACCCTGACGGGCGCCGCGGCGCAAGGCGCCCTCGTTACGCGCCCCCGACACTCTCCGAAACGCGAAAGTCGGAGGAGGAGTGGAGTACAAACAATCCGAGAAGCGCACCGGAGGCGAGAGGAAGAGATCGTATTTTGCTCCGAAATGGTACGATAGCAAGGTGGACTTTCGTAAGAAATCCATGTCTTGGTAATTTTCTCTTTCTATCATCACGCAGCAGCCGATAACATGGCAGACGCAGCATCTGGAGCAGCGGCAGCCGCACCACCGGCAGCCCAGCCTTCGGGCACCGTCGCAGTAAAACCCCTGCCTTCTTCAGGAACCTCCGCGGCTTCCAAGAAGGCCAGCAAGGGCGGAGCAGCCAAGAAGGCTCGCGCAAAGCCGTCGCACCCGCCCACTTCCGAGATGGTTAACAACGCAGTCAAGGGCCTCAAGGAGCGCGGTGGCTCTTCCCTTCAAGCCATCAAGAAGTACATCGCAGCCAGCTACAAAGTGGACGCCGAGAGGCTCTCGCCTTTCATCAAGAAGTACCTCAAGGCGGCCGTCACCGCCGGAACTCTCGTCCAGACCAAGGGAAAGGGCGCCTCAGGTTCCTTCAAGCTGAGCCACAGCAAGAAGGCCGCACCCGCGGCAGCCAGCGGGACGACCAAGGCGAAAAAGGTCGTCAAGAAGACGGGAGTAAAGAAACCGAAAGCGGTCGGAGCCAAGAAGTCCTCCGAGAAGGCGTCCAGTGGCACCAAGAGGTCCGCGCCCAAGGAGCGAAGCAAGTCCGCGCCACCAGCCAAGAAGGCGAAGAAGGCGGCGGACAAGCCAAAGAAGAAGCCGGCGGCTGGGAAACCCGCCGCCAAGGCGGCAAAGTCCCCGTCGAAGGCGAAAAAGGCGGCCACCAAACCCAAGACCCCCAAGCCCAAGAAGACGCCCACCAAGGCCAAGCCCGCCGCCAAGAAACCTTCCGCCGCCCAGAAAAAGAAGTGAACCATCACTGCTTCGCCACCGGCGCACCTAGGACAGCAGACAGCGTCCAATCTCGGTCCTTTTTAGGACCATCATGTCTTCCAAAGATGCTTGCCACTCAATGCCCACGCCACTGAGCACGCCCAAAGTTAACATTTATCATGATTAATGCCATGCAAAAACAACGGTCCTATTTAAAATTGATGATGCGACATGGACGGACGAAAAAAAAAATTAAGAATAACATTCATAGAACGTGTAAAATGAACAACACGTCACGGAGTATTGTTTTCTTTTCGTTAAGCGCGTCAGGTAAGCATCGCACGAACTTTTATTTCATCTCATTTCATGCGTAGCCGTGCAAACGCACTTGCCATGCGCAAAGGAAATTTCATGTCGTCCATCATTCCAATGGATTTACATCGTCGTTAATTATTGTGCGATCGTGCTAAATTCAAACTTTTAAGTATGTACTGGTCCTGAAAAGGACCTTTGTTTTTCGGCCGAAAGTAGCTTTCTAAGCTCGCTCTCCGCGGATACGGCGGGCCAGCTGGATGTCCTTGGGCATGATGGTCACACGCTTAGCGTGGATGGCGCAGAGGTTGGTGTCCTCAAAGAGACCCACTAGGTAAGCCTCGCTGGCCTCCTGGAGAGCCATGACGGCGGAGCTCTGGAACCGAAGATCGGTCTTGAAGTCCTGGGCGATCTCACGCACCAGGCGCTGGAAGGGCAGCTTGCGGATGAGGAGCTCCGTGCTCTTCTGGTATCTCCTGATCTCACGAAGGGCCACGGTACCGGGGCGGTACCTGTGGGGCTTCTTGACGCCTCCCGTCGCCGGCGCGCTCTTGCGAGCGGCCTTGGTGGCCAGCTGCTTCCTCGGGGCCTTTCCTCCGGTGGACTTGCGGGCTGTCTGCTTCGTACGTGCCATTTCTGCGATCTGTAAAAAGCCGGGTCAACGCCGTCTTTTAAGCACTTCCGAGAATGGCGCCAGATAGTACGGGCGACGCTGATTGGTGGAGAGGTCGGGTACGTCATCGCCGCGGCGGCGACGTTTATAAATACCGGCGAAGGTGCATTTCAGGTCATCAGACAGCAGCCCTTACTACGAGCAGACTACAGAGATGACTGGACGCGGCAAGGGAGGAAAAGGCCTGGGAAAGGGAGGAGCCAAACGTCATCGCAAAGTTCTCCGCGATAACATCCAGGGCATCACCAAGCCGGCCATCCGCCGTCTCGCCCGCCGAGGTGGAGTGAAGCGTATCTCCGGACTCATCTACGAGGAGACGCGCGGTGTGCTCAAGGTGTTCCTTGAGAACGTTATTCGCGACGCCGTCACCTACACCGAACACGCCAAGAGGAAGACCGTCACAGCCATGGACGTCGTGTACGCACTCAAGCGACAGGGCCGCACTCTCTACGGGTTTGGCGGTTAGACACGACGCGACGGGATCGCCATCCGACACCCGGCGTACGTCGATAAAAAAGGTCCTTCTAAGGACCAATACAATGTTCAGAGATGGAGCCAATCCTTTGCCATAACGGAACGAAAAATTATTCCCTATTCGCCATAGCGTGTGTGACGGCGATAAATAGTAAAGTAAGACCTGTTCGAACGCAAAAAAAAAATGGCGGTGATAATAGAGTTGAAATTGTATGAGCCTTTACCGACGTTAAAGACATTGTCAGCGAATCGGAATAAGCACGTGGCAACGGACTGGCGACAATGTATATCGCGCCGTTGCAACCGTACAGGAATAAGCACGGGGCAACAATGTACTTCGCGCCGTTGCAACCGTACATGAATAAGCACGTGGCAACAATGTATATCGCGCCGTTGCAACCGTACATGAATAAGCACGTGGCAACGGACTGGCGACAATGTGTATCGCGCCGTTGCAACCATACATGTTAACAAGAAATAACGTAGTTAAGCGGCAGATTGCAGGTGAAATTTTATGACAGACTATGAAATACATTGTAAACGAAGCAGTGTCACCTTCAATCATTCTTCGTTGCATTTCAGCACAAACGCTTTCACTTTTTATACGCTTTATTTCCCATCGTTTACCTTAGCCCAATTATAGCTCCACGTTTCATTCGCTATGCTTATTACGTTTATTGTTATTATTATTTTTTTCACATGACATTTATCGCGTACATCTCTCTAGTATGTTCTGGTCCTGAAAAGGACCTTTTATGCGCACAGCGTGATGCTTATGCCTTCTTCTCAGTCTTCTTGGGCAGGAGCACCGCCTGGATGTTCGGAAGGACACCTCCCTGAGCGATGGTAACGCCCGACAGGAGCTTATTCAACTCCTCGTCGTTGCGGATGGCCAACTGCAAGTGACGAGGGATGATTCTCGTCTTCTTGTTGTCCCTGGCAGCGTTACCGGCCAACTCGAGGACTTCCGCGGCCAGGTACTCCATGACGGCGGCCAAGTAGACTGGGGCACCGGCACCAACACGCTCGGCATAGTTCCCCTTGCGGAGCAGACGGTGGATACGACCGACCGGAAACTGAAGACCGGCCCTGCTGGAGCGGGACTTGGACTTCCCCTTCACTTTTCCTCCCTTTCCTCGTCCGGACATGGCTGAATGCTTCTTTATCTGGTAGTGCTGTCTAATCGCTGTCAGACTCCTGGGCGCATTTATATAGGCTGCCGCCGTCCTAGCGACGCCACATCATGCTTTTACGTGATTGGTCGTCGAGGAGATTCGGCTCACGGAACGGACCAGGGGTACATAAGCAGGCGACTGATGATCGGCGAAAATACTGAAATCGACCCCGTTCGCCGAACGTGATCACCATGCCACCCAAGACGAGCGGAAAGGCTGCGAAGAAAGCGGGCAAGGCCCAGAAGAACATCTCCAAGGGAGACAAGAAGAAGAAGCGCAGGAGGAAGGAGAGCTACGCAATCTACATCTACAAAGTGCTGAAGCAGGTGCACCCCGACACCGGAATCTCCAGCAAGGCCATGAGCATCATGAACAGCTTCGTCAACGATATTTTCGAGAGAATCGCCGCCGAAGCTTCTCGCCTGGCTCACTACAACAAGCGCTCCACCATCACCAGCCGGGAGGTGCAGACCGCCGTCAGGCTCTTGCTTCCCGGTGAGCTGGCCAAGCACGCCGTCTCCGAGGGGACCAAGGCCGTCACCAAGTACACCAGCTCAAAGTAAATTCCTCGACGGGATTGCTTTGATGCATCCTAACGGCCCTTCTAAGGGCCATGAAATAATCTTCAGTTTTCAAATACCCGACTGCGATGGGCAATCGTCAATACTCGGCCGCAAAGGACGTACATAAATAAACGTAAAAACCTGGAAAATTAGAGTCCCACGCTTTCCTCCGATTCACCAACTACTTACCTGGTGTGCACGCGCGCGGTTCACGAAAAAATAGAGTAAATGTAAAGGAGAAACTTATGACAATAAAAGATGGACGAATTTCTTACCTCCTATTCAATTATATTTTCTACTGCTATGCGTCTGCATTTGATGAAAATGACCGTCGAGATATTAAGGAAAAAATATTATATTCCCATGATTACTTCCCTTTCACCCAGTACTTTTCAAACCACTGACCTGCTATGCTCGTTTCTCAGACGTAAGCCTTGACTTACATGTCTCCCTCCGTCAAAAATAATATGGATTCACGGCGTCCGTCTCCCTCCGAAACTGGTACGCTTGTGGTCACGTTGCTCCTGCTTCACTTCCAGGGGCAGTAAATGACAGGTTCCCACATGCCCTTCCCACGCGGCCGTTTTTCCGCGAAGGCTAATTCCGCTTAACCTCCCGTCCCATCCGCTACGTCGTAAAACTCCTCGGGGGTTCAACGCGAGGAGGCAGGCAGGTAATGCGACCCGTCCTCGCCCCAAGTTTCTACGTTAACCAGAAAAGGGCTGTCGCAATGACCCACGTGGCATTCCGCACGAGGAAGAAATTTCTGTGGAAACCTCGCAAGCATAGAACGCAGCTGGGCAACAGCGTTCCTTGTACATTCACCAAGTCGTGACGAGCAGGCGTCGCAATAAACAAAATGGCGGGCAGTGAGCGCTTCCGTGGATTTTCCATTGTGCTAATTCTATCCAATCAATCAATTCCCAGAAACTATTTCTACGGAATGCATCGTCGTTAACAGCATATGGAATCAGCATCATTCGCACAAATAACAATTTATGTAATGGGCATCGGGTTTCCTTCTTGGGAAATCGGCATCTCGCTGAAACAATGTTGATAAACCTCCTCTGAACGAATCCCCCAAGTATTTTAAAGTCGATTGAGTGATTTTTCATCCTTTTCCGCAATTTTTTTTTTGCGATACTGCAACGATTTATCAGCAATTGATTACAAATGCATCGAGACAGACGTGACAAGTAGACCAGTTCTTTGATCACCATGCCTCCAAATGACCGATTCTTGTTATAGTTTTGAACCGGGGTCCCTTCCGCGGGACACGAAGGTTTTTCCGGTGCGAGACGGCTCATTCCCCTTCTTTTGAACGAAATTAACCTTTCCAGAAATCTTTACTTGTCTTGTCACGCCACAGAACAGAAAATGTTTCTCTAGGCAAAAGTTAAATGGTCCCAGTCCCAACTTACCCGCTAATTTTATTACGTTGATACACAAGGGATGGAAGGACATACGTTAATGTTGTTTATTTCTTTGCGGGATTAGGGAAATGAAATCTAGGGAAAAGAGGTCGAAGTTTGACGTGAAAGAAAAATCTTTAAAATTAGCGGCCGGTATAATCATTTATGAGATGATTGCATAACGTTTTCATTAAGGCGACTCTTCCTACAAGTGCTTTCTTTCCGAGTGCATTTCTGACGAAAAAGGTTGCCGCATGTGCCTACCTGTCCGTCCTTTTAGCATTTCTACTTTCTGCAAATTTGGTGAAAATCTTTACCGCATTAGCCCCATTGAAGAATCCACCCCGGCCGCATTTTGACACTAGGTACACGAGATCGTCACTTCACCGTATTCGACAACCGATTTCCCGCAGTGGCGTTAACCGAAGGACGCTCGGCTTTGAGGACAATAGTGATTCGTGAAGCGATATTTAATCAGATTCACCTAGTAACAGTGGCCGGGAATGGAATGGAATAACGTCCTTGCCTAGGCAACTTAGTAACATACAACTTAACTACGGACGGGAGAAAATGCCGACGAGCCGTGAAGCGGTGTAAATTTCATAACGATCGTGTGATTTTAAGACTCATGATATACACCATGACGATTAATTACCTTAGCAGTTGTGGTGATGCTTAATCACCGGGATATCATGTAATGTCATACCAGTCACAGCGAGGCGTTAATACTTAACATTGAACTTTGTCAAATTTGTGTAGTTGAAATCACCCTTATGACATCTGTTAATAAATTCATCCACACAGAGTACCAAATTAGTAAAATATCTCGGGTACGCAGCGATATGTAAACGGAGACAGTTTTTTTTTCAAAATCTCGGAATGGATGACAAACGTCCTCCATTAGCGAACATTTATGACAGTCATCACCTACCTCCTGCCGTGATAATGTCAAATTTTGCAATGCAACTACTGGTAATAAGAATGATTAAATTCGAGTCAACTAGTGTTACTTTCGAATAACGTTCCCCCATTGACACAACTGTCATTTACATATGAACACTAGAAACTAACACACACGAACGTGCACATAGACCTACGCAACCTTCAGTCGTCTACTTCATCGTGAGTGGATTGAATCCTCTTAACTCCTGATTGACTTTCGCTTCACATTGCAATGATCCCAGATTGGCCGGGGAAAAGACGACAATTTGTTTTCCTGTTCACTGGAATGCTTATTTCGTATCTTTTATGGTGATGTGCTAGGTACCAGACAGCTTAAAATTGTTAATCATCGTTCTTTTATTACTCGTGACGATAAAGTTGCTTCCGCATCGCTAAGAACCTCAAGGAATCAACAATGAACGGGGATGAAATATTTGATGGGTCCACATGTATTGATTAAGTAATGCAGAACGAAGTAGATACTGAGTAATTGAATTAACACAGGGGCTTCTTCGAGACAGAACCGAGAAATGATGTTCCGTGAACTGTCGACGGTGATAGAGTTCCACGAAAGAGAGGTCGTAGAGGAATGAACGGTTCCGGCTGTTAATGCCGCCCCTAGTCCCCCCAACCCCGCAAGCACTGGAAACCAGCCTGGATCCCTGATTACGATCCCAGGAAAAATCGTGTTCAAGTCTTTCCTACGCCAGATAGTATAATCTGTCATCACTATTGAACGCCGCATCACGCCCCGACGGCTTTTTCCCACGTTTTTTTTATTTATTCACAGGAATGTTTTCCAGGTAAGGGCTATTCACTCTACCTTATCCGTCAATCACTATCCCGACCCTCGAAAGTTACAAGGAAAAGTCGACCATTGCTCTAATGAAAGATATTATTCCAACGGCATGGAGGTAAAAAACAAGATCCATATGCTTGACACACATTATGTCGATTGGAAACAAGTGGAAACGATGTGAAATTAGGTTGGAAGCAACTGAAAAATATTGTGACACGAATACAAGCCGTCATAGCTCCGCAACTACGACGAAAGGGATGTGGATATTATTGAGTTAAACGCATCTGTCCTATTTGCTTATGGCGATTCCCATCGTAATGATCGCGCATACAATCCCGCGATGCGCCCTATTTTCGCCGTTTCCGTGAATAAGACGTACGGCGGGGGATGTGTACCGAGCGAAATTGCCGACACGAATTACGTACGCTTACGAGAGCCTGGTTTTCAAGGAGTCGCTTTCACGTTGACTACGTCCCCGAGGTATCCCATCACACAGGGTCATTTAACGTGACATACAGCGTGTGTGTGGGAGGGATTTTTTTTTAAGGTCGTAGGGGTGTATTCCGTAACTTGACGGCACCGTGGAGAAAAGCACATCCAACGCATCGCACAGATAAGGAAGGTTAATAAAAGAAATGTACGCGATAACAAGTCGACGGCAGACGACTCTCCTCTTCGAAAGACGTGCAAGGAAACTAGGGTAGACATCCGCGGAAACGTGGATGTGGCGCCGTTTCAACGACAATAAGAGTTTTCCCGTGATGAAGTATCATTTCGTTTCCGAAGACATGCCGGTTGCTACAAATTCATCATCCCGCAACGAGGTACCGACGTCCGAAGCCGTTGGAGACGGAGCAAACTCGTCACGGCCGGGTCGCCACTGCGCGCCCTCGGCTACTACATTGTTTTTCCCGCCCGCTCACGGGGCTAAAGCATAATTCGGCGCCATCCTCGACTTTGTTGTACGTGAACTTTGACGTCCCATTCGCGTGCGTACAGTTCATTTCTTTTTCCCCTTCGGCCACCCCATGCAACCATTTCGAAGCCCACGCGGACGCGTCGTAAGGCGTGCGCTTAACGGGTGACTCCGTCTCCATTTGCGACTCGATAATCCTTTCCCACGGGCGCGGGAGGTGGGTGCGTCGCGACGCCCCCGAGTCGTCGAAAAATGCATAAACGTCCGCTTACGGGACAGGCACCGGGGAGGAACAGGAGGAAGGTTTGACAGGCGCCGAGTCAGGGGGAAGGCGTCCGAAGGGACCGTCTTCTCGGGGCCGCTTTCCGCGGCCGGCGCGCGGCCCACCGGGTCGCGAGCGCGTCCAATACCAGGTGAAGGATGGCCTCGAACGTACGTTACCTCGGATCTCGAGGAATCGACCCCGGTAGAAACGTGTGCAACGTTTATTCCCGGGTACGCCTTCGACAGGACGACAACCCGTATTTTGACGACCCGCTGCACACGAACTGGGCTCGCCAAACGCCTGGCGCCGCCACGGCCGACAGGGTGGAACCCTGACGGGCGCCGCGGCGCAAGGCGCCCTCGTTACGCGCCCCCGACACTCTCCGAAACGCGAAAGTCGGAGGAGGAGTGGAGTACAAACAATCCGAGAAGCGCACCGGAGGCGAGAGGAAGAGATCGTATTTTGCTCCGAAATGGTACGATAGCAAGGTGGACTTTCGTAAGAAATCCATGTCTTGGTAATTTTGAATTTTCCGGCTGTGCGCTTATCCGGCCTGTGATTTCTTCCTGATCTGCGTATCAACACAACATTTACCAACATTAATAAAGGACCGCTACACGCCACTCATCAATCCACTGACTGCAACACACCGTCAGCAGTGGATAGGAGCTCAGCTCTCTCCTCTTCTGCCATGGCGACTACCGCGTCGCCTGGTGCCTCCCGTCCCGGCTCGCCGGTCGATAGCGACGGCTTCGTCTTCCCGAAGAGGACGATTAAAATACTCGCCCCCATTTTTAAGGAGACGCCGACTGCATCATCTCGGCCCGGCGTTCGTCGGCCATTTACGCCTCTGAGCGATGCCGCTCTGAAACGTGCGCGCACGTCGGCCGACGCATTCGTGCCCGTGCCGACGAGCAACTCGTTCTCGGCTCTCGCCCCCGCGACCGATTCATCCGAACCGGTCGCCATGGCAACGGACTCTCCTCCTGAGCAGGGTTCGTCCGCCGCTTGTGCTCCACCACGCCCTAGTCGCGGCGCTCGACCTCCTCCGCTCATCGTTTACGATGTCGAGGACGTACAAGCGTTTCGCGAAATGATCCGGTCCTCGGTCGCGGATCAATCCTTCACCGTGGCGTACGGTGAATCATCTGCCCGGGTCCAGACCAGGACCATGGATGATTTCCGGACGCTACGAGCTGCCCTTTCTGCTGCCGACGCGCAGATGTCAACCTGGGGCGTAGGAGAGGAGAAGACGACATCTTTTACGTTCCGGGGATTGTCATCTCGCCATCGGGTCGAGGATCTTCTTGAAGATTTGAGATCCATGGATATCAACGCGCGACGAGGACGACAGCTGACCGCCGAAGGGAAACCTATCGGCGTTTTTGTGGTCGCCATCGCCACGACTGCAGCCTGGCCCATCTCCTCCATCAAGGCGATCCGGAGCGTGGGCAATTGCATCGTCTCCGTACGCCTCTACGTGTACCGGGACCCGCAGCTCTGCCACCGTTGCTCCCGCTTCGGCCACGGCAGCTTCTTTTGTTCGGCCTCTCCACGTTGCCCGCGCTGTTCGGAAGGCCACTGCCTTCAGGACTGTCCGCGGACAGGCGCCGAGAAGTGCCCGAGCTGCGGCGGCGAGCACACGGCCTTTTCTCCACTTTGCGAAAAGTGGAGGATGGAGAAGGAGCGCCGCGAGGAAAAGCCCTCGAGAAAACGCCGCGGACGCCGCGGAAAAGGAGCCGCCAATCAAGCTGGCGCGAAGGCCGCACCACCTGCTGCCGCACCCAACGCGTCGGCGAAGAAGGTTCCTTCCTTGGGGACGACCAACGCCTGGCGAGGAGGAGACGCGTCTCGCGGCCCGGCACCACAACGTCCTGCACCACGTCCGCGCCTCGGCGTGAATTTCCCGGTGCTGCCAACTCCATCCACGACCACCACTGAGACGGCCGCATCGCTCCGCATTCCACTGCGCGAGCGCCGCCGTCTCCAAGCGTCGGCGACCCAGCAGCCGTCGGTCCTTTCGGGGGCCACGCCGGACTCTGTCACTGCCGCCGACGGAGATGCCCTTCTCAGCGTTCTGGGAACGCTGGCCACCATCTCGGCTGCTCTGCAGTCCCAGCTCCAGGTGCTCTCGGCGACGCTGCAGCAGCTGCCTTCTCTCCTTGCGGCCCGACATGGATAATTCCTTGCCGAAACGCCGGAACATCGTCATCGCGTCGTGGAACGTGGGCGGCGCGACGGCAAGGAAGACGCCGGAGCTCCTCGCATTTCTGTCTCGGCAGAGATGTGAGGTCGCTCTACTGCAGGAGACGTTCCTGGGCCCAGGGGATCGGTGGACTGTTCCAGGCTTCCGCGTGTTTCGCGACGACCGGTCGCGCCGCGGAGGAGGAACGGCGATCCTGGTCGCGGAGCACCTGCGTGCACAGCGTTTCCCGCTACGGCCGTTTCTTTCAACGGAAGCCACTGCCATAGACCTGGAGTGCGGCGAGGGACCTCTTCGTCTTGCTTCGGTCTACATATCACCTCAGGCGATGCTTCGCACAGATGAACTCGCGTCGATCTTCGCGGAATCTACTTCTGCGATCGTCGCGGGGGACTTCAACGCGAAGCATCCGGACTGGCATTCTCGGGTTGCCAACGCCCGGGGATATCGCCTGCGGCAGTGGACTTCGGCCGAGCGGCTCTCCGTCATCGGTCCTCGAACGCCGTCTCATTTCGCGACCTGCGGAACGAGCGACGTCTTGGACATCGCTGTGTACGCCGGGCTGCATTCAGCGCTCTCCGCGAGAGCGCTTTTTGCACTTGACAGTGACCACCTGCCGGTTCTTCTTCACTTCGGACGACGCCCCAAGGAAGCTGAGACGCGAAAAACCTTGAACTACGCCGCAGCGGACTGGGATTCTCTCCGGCGCAGGATTACGGACGGAATCACGGCCACTTCGCTGCCTCCGGCTCTTGGTTCTCCCGATGAAATCGACCGTCAGGTTGATTTTATCACGGAAACCGTGCAGTCGGCGGTAGCGGCTTCGATTCCCGTAACCTGCCGTCGCTCCTGGAACCACCTGGCGCTTCCGCGATCCATCCGCGAGGACATCCGGGAGAAAAATCGCCTGCGGCGCCGCTTTCAAAGCACCCGCTGCCCGTCCGACAAGGCCCAGCTGAACGCCGCCCAGCGCCGTATTCGCACCGACATCCTGGCCCTGAGAACCGCCTCCTGGGAGAAAAAGGTTTCCTCTCTCTCTCCAGAAGACGGCTCGATGTGGAGAATGGCAAGGTCCCTCCGCGGGGAGTCCCGGGAGGAAGCCCCGCTGATTGCTGCCAACGGATTTCTGCGCTCGCCGGAGGAGAAAGCTTCGGGGATGGCGGTCCATTTGGAGGACGTCTTTTCTCCTTCCGAAGGTGATATGGACCAGCCCGATCCGCTGACTTCCCGTGTCATCCCACCGAGAACGCCGCACCACTCCCGAGACCGAGAAGAGCTGCCGCCGACCATCGTGGAGGAGGACCTTAGAGGGGCCATAAAGACTCTGAAGCCGCGGAAGGCACCGGGGCCGGACGGTATCTCGAATGCCGTAATCGCCCAGATGCCGATTTCCCTTGCCTCATTTATGTTATGCATATTCAATGCGTGTCTCGCCATCGGGTATTTCCCATCCCGGTGGAAAGAGGCGCGTGTTGTGTGCATTCCTAAGGAAGGGAAATCACCTTCGCCGGCGAATTATCGCCCAATCTCTTTGCTCGACGGCCTGGGAAAACTGTTCGAGCGGGTCCTTCTTCGTCACCTGATCGCCATCACCGAGGAGCTGAACATCCTACCTGAGCACCAATTCGGCTTCCGCAGCGAACATTCCACGACTCATCAGATCGCGCGCCTGCTGAATTACGTCACGGAAGGTTTCAACCGACGGCACTCCACCGTCGGCGCCTTCTTTGACATCAGCAAGGCGTTCGATCGGGTGTGGCATGACGGCTTGCTGTGGAAGCTTGATTGCTTCGGGTTTCCTCGCTGGTGGACGAACATCGCTGCATCATGGCTTCGCGGCAGGACGTTCCGGGTCAGCTGGGGCGACGCGCTCTCCGAGAAGAGGAGCATACGAGCGGGCGTTCCGCAGGGAAGTCTGCTCTCGCCGCTCCTCTTCAATATCTACTCTTCGGACATCCCCGGTGACTTCGGAACCAACGTCCTCGTCGCAACATACGCCGACGATTCAGCGATCTTGGCACGTTCTTCTCGGCAACATCTGGCAGCGCGATACCTGCAGCGGGCGGTCGACGCTCTCACGGCGTGGTTTTCCCTTTGGCGCTTTGGCGTCAACGAGAAGAAAACCCAGGCGATCGTCTTTTCCAAGGGACCGAAGGAGCCCGGCGAAATTCTCGTCGGACTCACGGAAGTTCCTTGGAAGAGATCCGTTCTCTACCTGGGCGTACTTCTCGACAAGCGCCTCAACATGGTGAACCACGCCAAGCGGACATCCGGGATTGCGGCATCTCGGCGGCATCTCCTCGCGCCCATACTTGGACATCCGTGCCTTCCTCTCCGCCGGCGGCTTCAACTTTTCGCGGCGGTGCTTCGCCCTAACCTCACGTACGCGGCGCCTGCGTGGTGCGGCGTTATGGGCAAGAAGGCGGAGAGAATCCTGTGCACCGCGGACAGGAAGAGTCTGCGGACGACGCTGCGCCTTGGTTGGAAACCAGGGAACGAGGCGCTTTATGAAATCGGGAAATTACCACCACTGGATGCTGTCCTTCGTGAGCGGACGGCCATGTTCCGGGATCGAGCGGCATCATCATCCCACGGGGAAATCCGCAGCATCACTGATGCTGTGGTTCTCCCGTGGGATAAGCATCCACGTCCATGCGCGGGCACCGGCAACGAGGAAGACCAGCCGCCGGCGAAACGCAGAAAGTCCAACGGCCATTTCGGAGCCACATGCTCCGAAATGGTACGACAGTGACGGGGTCCTTCGGGAACTTCATCCTTTCGGCCTTTTCGAGCATTTATGCTTTGAAAAGGTTCGATATTGACGGAGTCCCTTAGGATTCCGGGCGTTTCGCCGAGTGCATCACCGCTGAAGAGCAGAAATGCTGGGCAGCGGAAGGAGCCGGCATGGAGAAAGCCGGTGAAACATCGTGGTTGGTAATTTTCTCTTTCTATCATCACGCAGCAGCCGATAACATGGCAGACGCAGCATCTGGAGCAGCGGCAGCCGCACCACCGGCAGCCCAGCCTTCGGGCACCGTCGCAGTAAAACCCCTGCCTTCTTCAGGAACCTCCGCGGCTTCCAAGAAGGCCAGCAAGGGCGGAGCAGCCAAGAAGGCTCGCGCAAAGCCGTCGCACCCGCCCACTTCCGAGATGGTTAACAACGCAGTCAAGGGCCTCAAGGAGCGCGGTGGCTCTTCCCTTCAAGCCATCAAGAAGTACATCGCAGCCAGCTACAAAGTGGACGCCGAGAGGCTCTCGCCTTTCATCAAGAAGTACCTCAAGGCGGCCGTCACCGCCGGAACTCTCGTCCAGACCAAGGGAAAGGGCGCCTCAGGTTCCTTCAAGCTGAGCCACAGCAAGAAGGCCGCACCCGCGGCAGCCAGCGGGACGACCAAGGCGAAAAAGGTCGTCAAGAAGACGGGAGTAAAGAAACCGAAAGCGGTCGGAGCCAAGAAGTCCTCCGAGAAGGCGTCCAGTGGCACCAAGAGGTCCGCGCCCAAGGAGCGAAGCAAGTCCGCGCCACCAGCCAAGAAGGCGAAGAAGGCGGCGGACAAGCCAAAGAAGAAGCCGGCGGCTGGGAAACCCGCCGCCAAGGCGGCAAAGTCCCCGTCGAAGGCGAAAAAGGCGGCCACCAAACCCAAGACCCCCAAGCCCAAGAAGACGCCCACCAAGGCCAAGCCCGCCGCCAAGAAACCTTCCGCCGCCCAGAAAAAGAAGTGAACCATCACTGCTTCGCCACCGGCGCACCTAGGACAGCAGACAGCGTCCAATCTCGGTCCTTTTTAGGACCATCATGTCTTCCAAAGATGCTTGCCACTCAATGCCCACGCCACTGAGCACGCCCAAAGTTAACATTTATCATGATTAATGCCATGCAAAAACAACGGTCCTATTTAAAATTGATGATGCGACATGGACGGACGAAAAAAAAAATTAAGAATAACATTCATAGAACGTGTAAAATGAACAACACGTCACGGAGTATTGTTTTCTTTTCGTTAAGCGCGTCAGGTAAGCATCGCACGAACTTTTATTTCATCTCATTTCATGCGTAGCCGTGCAAACGCACTTGCCATGCGCAAAGGAAATTTCATGTCGTCCATCATTCCAATGGATTTACATCGTCGTTAATTATTGTGCGATCGTGCTAAATTCAAACTTTTAAGTATGTACTGGTCCTGAAAAGGACCTTTGTTTTTCGGCCGAAAGTAGCTTTCTAAGCTCGCTCTCCGCGGATACGGCGGGCCAGCTGGATGTCCTTGGGCATGATGGTCACACGCTTAGCGTGGATGGCGCAGAGGTTGGTGTCCTCAAAGAGACCCACTAGGTAAGCCTCGCTGGCCTCCTGGAGAGCCATGACGGCGGAGCTCTGGAACCGAAGATCGGTCTTGAAGTCCTGGGCGATCTCACGCACCAGGCGCTGGAAGGGCAGCTTGCGGATGAGGAGCTCCGTGCTCTTCTGGTATCTCCTGATCTCACGAAGGGCCACGGTACCGGGGCGGTACCTGTGGGGCTTCTTGACGCCTCCCGTCGCCGGCGCGCTCTTGCGAGCGGCCTTGGTGGCCAGCTGCTTCCTCGGGGCCTTTCCTCCGGTGGACTTGCGGGCTGTCTGCTTCGTACGTGCCATTTCTGCGATCTGTAAAAAGCCGGGTCAACGCCGTCTTTTAAGCACTTCCGAGAATGGCGCCAGATAGTACGGGCGACGCTGATTGGTGGAGAGGTCGGGTACGTCATCGCCGCGGCGGCGACGTTTATAAATACCGGCGAAGGTGCATTTCAGGTCATCAGACAGCAGCCCTTACTACGAGCAGACTACAGAGATGACTGGACGCGGCAAGGGAGGAAAAGGCCTGGGAAAGGGAGGAGCCAAACGTCATCGCAAAGTTCTCCGCGATAACATCCAGGGCATCACCAAGCCGGCCATCCGCCGTCTCGCCCGCCGAGGTGGAGTGAAGCGTATCTCCGGACTCATCTACGAGGAGACGCGCGGTGTGCTCAAGGTGTTCCTTGAGAACGTTATTCGCGACGCCGTCACCTACACCGAACACGCCAAGAGGAAGACCGTCACAGCCATGGACGTCGTGTACGCACTCAAGCGACAGGGCCGCACTCTCTACGGGTTTGGCGGTTAGACACGACGCGACGGGATCGCCATCCGACACCCGGCGTACGTCGATAAAAAAGGTCCTTCTAAGGACCAATACAATGTTCAGAGATGGAGCCAATCCTTTGCCATAACGGAACGAAAAATTATTCCCTATTCGCCATAGCGTGTGTGACGGCGATAAATAGTAAAGTAAGACCTGTTCGAACGCAAAAAAAAAATGGCGGTGATAATAGAGTTGAAATTGTATGAGCCTTTACCGACGTTAAAGACATTGTCAGCGAATCGGAATAAGCACGTGGCAACGGACTGGCGACAATGTATATCGCGCCGTTGCAACCGTACAGGAATAAGCACGGGGCAACAATGTACTTCGCGCCGTTGCAACCGTACATGAATAAGCACGTGGCAACAATGTATATCGCGCCGTTGCAACCGTACATGAATAAGCACGTGGCAACGGACTGGCGACAATGTGTATCGCGCCGTTGCAACCATACATGTTAACAAGAAATAACGTAGTTAAGCGGCAGATTGCAGGTGAAATTTTATGACAGACTATGAAATACATTGTAAACGAAGCAGTGTCACCTTCAATCATTCTTCGTTGCATTTCAGCACAAACGCTTTCACTTTTTATACGCTTTATTTCCCATCGTTTACCTTAGCCCAATTATAGCTCCACGTTTCATTCGCTATGCTTATTACGTTTATTGTTATTATTATTTTTTTCACATGACATTTATCGCGTACATCTCTCTAGTATGTTCTGGTCCTGAAAAGGACCTTTTATGCGCACAGCGTGATGCTTATGCCTTCTTCTCAGTCTTCTTGGGCAGGAGCACCGCCTGGATGTTCGGAAGGACACCTCCCTGAGCGATGGTAACGCCCGACAGGAGCTTATTCAACTCCTCGTCGTTGCGGATGGCCAACTGCAAGTGACGAGGGATGATTCTCGTCTTCTTGTTGTCCCTGGCAGCGTTACCGGCCAACTCGAGGACTTCCGCGGCCAGGTACTCCATGACGGCGGCCAAGTAGACTGGGGCACCGGCACCAACACGCTCGGCATAGTTCCCCTTGCGGAGCAGACGGTGGATACGACCGACCGGAAACTGAAGACCGGCCCTGCTGGAGCGGGACTTGGACTTCCCCTTCACTTTTCCTCCCTTTCCTCGTCCGGACATGGCTGAATGCTTCTTTATCTGGTAGTGCTGTCTAATCGCTGTCAGACTCCTGGGCGCATTTATATAGGCTGCCGCCGTCCTAGCGACGCCACATCATGCTTTTACGTGATTGGTCGTCGAGGAGATTCGGCTCACGGAACGGACCAGGGGTACATAAGCAGGCGACTGATGATCGGCGAAAATACTGAAATCGACCCCGTTCGCCGAACGTGATCACCATGCCACCCAAGACGAGCGGAAAGGCTGCGAAGAAAGCGGGCAAGGCCCAGAAGAACATCTCCAAGGGAGACAAGAAGAAGAAGCGCAGGAGGAAGGAGAGCTACGCAATCTACATCTACAAAGTGCTGAAGCAGGTGCACCCCGACACCGGAATCTCCAGCAAGGCCATGAGCATCATGAACAGCTTCGTCAACGATATTTTCGAGAGAATCGCCGCCGAAGCTTCTCGCCTGGCTCACTACAACAAGCGCTCCACCATCACCAGCCGGGAGGTGCAGACCGCCGTCAGGCTCTTGCTTCCCGGTGAGCTGGCCAAGCACGCCGTCTCCGAGGGGACCAAGGCCGTCACCAAGTACACCAGCTCAAAGTAAATTCCTCGACGGGATTGCTTTGATGCATCCTAACGGCCCTTCTAAGGGCCATGAAATAATCTTCAGTTTTCAAATACCCGACTGCGATGGGCAATCGTCAATACTCGGCCGCAAAGGACGTACATAAATAAACGTAAAAACCTGGAAAATTAGAGTCCCACGCTTTCCTCCGATTCACCAACTACTTACCTGGTGTGCACGCGCGCGGTTCACGAAAAAATAGAGTAAATGTAAAGGAGAAACTTATGACAATAAAAGATGGACGAATTTCTTACCTCCTATTCAATTATATTTTCTACTGCTATGCGTCTGCATTTGATGAAAATGACCGTCGAGATATTAAGGAAAAAATATTATATTCCCATGATTACTTCCCTTTCACCCAGTACTTTTCAAACCACTGACCTGCTATGCTCGTTTCTCAGACGTAAGCCTTGACTTACATGTCTCCCTCCGTCAAAAATAATATGGATTCACGGCGTCCGTCTCCCTCCGAAACTGGTACGCTTGTGGTCACGTTGCTCCTGCTTCACTTCCAGGGGCAGTAAATGACAGGTTCCCACATGCCCTTCCCACGCGGCCGTTTTTCCGCGAAGGCTAATTCCGCTTAACCTCCCGTCCCATCCGCTACGTCGTAAAACTCCTCGGGGGTTCAACGCGAGGAGGCAGGCAGGTAATGCGACCCGTCCTCGCCCCAAGTTTCTACGTTAACCAGAAAAGGGCTGTCGCAATGACCCACGTGGCATTCCGCACGAGGAAGAAATTTCTGTGGAAACCTCGCAAGCATAGAACGCAGCTGGGCAACAGCGTTCCTTGTACATTCACCAAGTCGTGACGAGCAGGCGTCGCAATAAACAAAATGGCGGGCAGTGAGCGCTTCCGTGGATTTTCCATTGTGCTAATTCTATCCAATCAATCAATTCCCAGAAACTATTTCTACGGAATGCATCGTCGTTAACAGCATATGGAATCAGCATCATTCGCACAAATAACAATTTATGTAATGGGCATCGGGTTTCCTTCTTGGGAAATCGGCATCTCGCTGAAACAATGTTGATAAACCTCCTCTGAACGAATCCCCCAAGTATTTTAAAGTCGATTGAGTGATTTTTCATCCTTTTCCGCAATTTTTTTTTTGCGATACTGCAACGATTTATCAGCAATTGATTACAAATGCATCGAGACAGACGTGACAAGTAGACCAGTTCTTTGATCACCATGCCTCCAAATGACCGATTCTTGTTATAGTTTTGAACCGGGGTCCCTTCCGCGGGACACGAAGGTTTTTCCGGTGCGAGACGGCTCATTCCCCTTCTTTTGAACGAAATTAACCTTTCCAGAAATCTTTACTTGTCTTGTCACGCCACAGAACAGAAAATGTTTCTCTAGGCAAAAGTTAAATGGTCCCAGTCCCAACTTACCCGCTAATTTTATTACGTTGATACACAAGGGATGGAAGGACATACGTTAATGTTGTTTATTTCTTTGCGGGATTAGGGAAATGAAATCTAGGGAAAAGAGGTCGAAGTTTGACGTGAAAGAAAAATCTTTAAAATTAGCGGCCGGTATAATCATTTATGAGATGATTGCATAACGTTTTCATTAAGGCGACTCTTCCTACAAGTGCTTTCTTTCCGAGTGCATTTCTGACGAAAAAGGTTGCCGCATGTGCCTACCTGTCCGTCCTTTTAGCATTTCTACTTTCTGCAAATTTGGTGAAAATCTTTACCGCATTAGCCCCATTGAAGAATCCACCCCGGCCGCATTTTGACACTAGGTACACGAGATCGTCACTTCACCGTATTCGACAACCGATTTCCCGCAGTGGCGTTAACCGAAGGACGCTCGGCTTTGAGGACAATAGTGATTCGTGAAGCGATATTTAATCAGATTCACCTAGTAACAGTGGCCGGGAATGGAATGGAATAACGTCCTTGCCTAGGCAACTTAGTAACATACAACTTAACTACGGACGGGAGAAAATGCCGACGAGCCGTGAAGCGGTGTAAATTTCATAACGATCGTGTGATTTTAAGACTCATGATATACACCATGACGATTAATTACCTTAGCAGTTGTGGTGATGCTTAATCACCGGGATATCATGTAATGTCATACCAGTCACAGCGAGGCGTTAATACTTAACATTGAACTTTGTCAAATTTGTGTAGTTGAAATCACCCTTATGACATCTGTTAATAAATTCATCCACACAGAGTACCAAATTAGTAAAATATCTCGGGTACGCAGCGATATGTAAACGGAGACAGTTTTTTTTTCAAAATCTCGGAATGGATGACAAACGTCCTCCATTAGCGAACATTTATGACAGTCATCACCTACCTCCTGCCGTGATAATGTCAAATTTTGCAATGCAACTACTGGTAATAAGAATGATTAAATTCGAGTCAACTAGTGTTACTTTCGAATAACGTTCCCCCATTGACACAACTGTCATTTACATATGAACACTAGAAACTAACACACACGAACGTGCACATAGACCTACGCAACCTTCAGTCGTCTACTTCATCGTGAGTGGATTGAATCCTCTTAACTCCTGATTGACTTTCGCTTCACATTGCAATGATCCCAGATTGGCCGGGGAAAAGACGACAATTTGTTTTCCTGTTCACTGGAATGCTTATTTCGTATCTTTTATGGTGATGTGCTAGGTACCAGACAGCTTAAAATTGTTAATCATCGTTCTTTTATTACTCGTGACGATAAAGTTGCTTCCGCATCGCTAAGAACCTCAAGGAATCAACAATGAACGGGGATGAAATATTTGATGGGTCCACATGTATTGATTAAGTAATGCAGAACGAAGTAGATACTGAGTAATTGAATTAACACAGGGGCTTCTTCGAGACAGAACCGAGAAATGATGTTCCGTGAACTGTCGACGGTGATAGAGTTCCACGAAAGAGAGGTCGTAGAGGAATGAACGGTTCCGGCTGTTAATGCCGCCCCTAGTCCCCCCAACCCCGCAAGCACTGGAAACCAGCCTGGATCCCTGATTACGATCCCAGGAAAAATCGTGTTCAAGTCTTTCCTACGCCAGATAGTATAATCTGTCATCACTATTGAACGCCGCATCACGCCCCGACGGCTTTTTCCCACGTTTTTTTTATTTATTCACAGGAATGTTTTCCAGGTAAGGGCTATTCACTCTACCTTATCCGTCAATCACTATCCCGACCCTCGAAAGTTACAAGGAAAAGTCGACCATTGCTCTAATGAAAGATATTATTCCAACGGCATGGAGGTAAAAAACAAGATCCATATGCTTGACACACATTATGTCGATTGGAAACAAGTGGAAACGATGTGAAATTAGGTTGGAAGCAACTGAAAAATATTGTGACACGAATACAAGCCGTCATAGCTCCGCAACTACGACGAAAGGGATGTGGATATTATTGAGTTAAACGCATCTGTCCTATTTGCTTATGGCGATTCCCATCGTAATGATCGCGCATACAATCCCGCGATGCGCCCTATTTTCGCCGTTTCCGTGAATAAGACGTACGGCGGGGGATGTGTACCGAGCGAAATTGCCGACACGAATTACGTACGCTTACGAGAGCCTGGTTTTCAAGGAGTCGCTTTCACGTTGACTACGTCCCCGAGGTATCCCATCACACAGGGTCATTTAACGTGACATACAGCGTGTGTGTGGGAGGGATTTTTTTTTAAGGTCGTAGGGGTGTATTCCGTAACTTGACGGCACCGTGGAGAAAAGCACATCCAACGCATCGCACAGATAAGGAAGGTTAATAAAAGAAATGTACGCGATAACAAGTCGACGGCAGACGACTCTCCTCTTCGAAAGACGTGCAAGGAAACTAGGGTAGACATCCGCGGAAACGTGGATGTGGCGCCGTTTCAACGACAATAAGAGTTTTCCCGTGATGAAGTATCATTTCGTTTCCGAAGACATGCCGGTTGCTACAAATTCATCATCCCGCAACGAGGTACCGACGTCCGAAGCCGTTGGAGACGGAGCAAACTCGTCACGGCCGGGTCGCCACTGCGCGCCCTCGGCTACTACATTGTTTTTCCCGCCCGCTCACGGGGCTAAAGCATAATTCGGCGCCATCCTCGACTTTGTTGTACGTGAACTTTGACGTCCCATTCGCGTGCGTACAGTTCATTTCTTTTTCCCCTTCGGCCACCCCATGCAACCATTTCGAAGCCCACGCGGACGCGTCGTAAGGCGTGCGCTTAACGGGTGACTCCGTCTCCATTTGCGACTCGATAATCCTTTCCCACGGGCGCGGGAGGTGGGTGCGTCGCGACGCCCCCGAGTCGTCGAAAAATGCATAAACGTCCGCTTACGGGACAGGCACCGGGGAGGAACAGGAGGAAGGTTTGACAGGCGCCGAGTCAGGGGGAAGGCGTCCGAAGGGACCGTCTTCTCGGGGCCGCTTTCCGCGGCCGGCGCGCGGCCCACCGGGTCGCGAGCGCGTCCAATACCAGGTGAAGGATGGCCTCGAACGTACGTTACCTCGGATCTCGAGGAATCGACCCCGGTAGAAACGTGTGCAACGTTTATTCCCGGGTACGCCTTCGACAGGACGACAACCCGTATTTTGACGACCCGCTGCACACGAACTGGGCTCGCCAAACGCCTGGCGCCGCCACGGCCGACAGGGTGGAACCCTGACGGGCGCCGCGGCGCAAGGCGCCCTCGTTACGCGCCCCCGACACTCTCCGAAACGCGAAAGTCGGAGGAGGAGTGGAGTACAAACAATCCGAGAAGCGCACCGGAGGCGAGAGGAAGAGATCGTATTTTGCTCCGAAATGGTACGATAGCAAGGTGGACTTTCGTAAGAAATCCATGTCTTGGTAATTTTCTCTTTCTATCATCACGCAGCAGCCGATAACATGGCAGACGCAGCATCTGGAGCAGCGGCAGCCGCACCACCGGCAGCCCAGCCTTCGGGCACCGTCGCAGTAAAACCCCTGCCTTCTTCAGGAACCTCCGCGGCTTCCAAGAAGGCCAGCAAGGGCGGAGCAGCCAAGAAGGCTCGCGCAAAGCCGTCGCACCCGCCCACTTCCGAGATGGTTAACAACGCAGTCAAGGGCCTCAAGGAGCGCGGTGGCTCTTCCCTTCAAGCCATCAAGAAGTACATCGCAGCCAGCTACAAAGTGGACGCCGAGAGGCTCTCGCCTTTCATCAAGAAGTACCTCAAGGCGGCCGTCACCGCCGGAACTCTCGTCCAGACCAAGGGAAAGGGCGCCTCAGGTTCCTTCAAGCTGAGCCACAGCAAGAAGGCCGCACCCGCGGCAGCCAGCGGGACGACCAAGGCGAAAAAGGTCGTCAAGAAGACGGGAGTAAAGAAACCGAAAGCGGTCGGAGCCAAGAAGTCCTCCGAGAAGGCGTCCAGTGGCACCAAGAGGTCCGCGCCCAAGGAGCGAAGCAAGTCCGCGCCACCAGCCAAGAAGGCGAAGAAGGCGGCGGACAAGCCAAAGAAGAAGCCGGCGGCTGGGAAACCCGCCGCCAAGGCGGCAAAGTCCCCGTCGAAGGCGAAAAAGGCGGCCACCAAACCCAAGACCCCCAAGCCCAAGAAGACGCCCACCAAGGCCAAGCCCGCCGCCAAGAAACCTTCCGCCGCCCAGAAAAAGAAGTGAACCATCACTGCTTCGCCACCGGCGCACCTAGGACAGCAGACAGCGTCCAATCTCGGTCCTTTTTAGGACCATCATGTCTTCCAAAGATGCTTGCCACTCAATGCCCACGCCACTGAGCACGCCCAAAGTTAACATTTATCATGATTAATGCCATGCAAAAACAACGGTCCTATTTAAAATTGATGATGCGACATGGACGGACGAAAAAAAAAATTAAGAATAACATTCATAGAACGTGTAAAATGAACAACACGTCACGGAGTATTGTTTTCTTTTCGTTAAGCGCGTCAGGTAAGCATCGCACGAACTTTTATTTCATCTCATTTCATGCGTAGCCGTGCAAACGCACTTGCCATGCGCAAAGGAAATTTCATGTCGTCCATCATTCCAATGGATTTACATCGTCGTTAATTATTGTGCGATCGTGCTAAATTCAAACTTTTAAGTATGTACTGGTCCTGAAAAGGACCTTTGTTTTTCGGCCGAAAGTAGCTTTCTAAGCTCGCTCTCCGCGGATACGGCGGGCCAGCTGGATGTCCTTGGGCATGATGGTCACACGCTTAGCGTGGATGGCGCAGAGGTTGGTGTCCTCAAAGAGACCCACTAGGTAAGCCTCGCTGGCCTCCTGGAGAGCCATGACGGCGGAGCTCTGGAACCGAAGATCGGTCTTGAAGTCCTGGGCGATCTCACGCACCAGGCGCTGGAAGGGCAGCTTGCGGATGAGGAGCTCCGTGCTCTTCTGGTATCTCCTGATCTCACGAAGGGCCACGGTACCGGGGCGGTACCTGTGGGGCTTCTTGACGCCTCCCGTCGCCGGCGCGCTCTTGCGAGCGGCCTTGGTGGCCAGCTGCTTCCTCGGGGCCTTTCCTCCGGTGGACTTGCGGGCTGTCTGCTTCGTACGTGCCATTTCTGCGATCTGTAAAAAGCCGGGTCAACGCCGTCTTTTAAGCACTTCCGAGAATGGCGCCAGATAGTACGGGCGACGCTGATTGGTGGAGAGGTCGGGTACGTCATCGCCGCGGCGGCGACGTTTATAAATACCGGCGAAGGTGCATTTCAGGTCATCAGACAGCAGCCCTTACTACGAGCAGACTACAGAGATGACTGGACGCGGCAAGGGAGGAAAAGGCCTGGGAAAGGGAGGAGCCAAACGTCATCGCAAAGTTCTCCGCGATAACATCCAGGGCATCACCAAGCCGGCCATCCGCCGTCTCGCCCGCCGAGGTGGAGTGAAGCGTATCTCCGGACTCATCTACGAGGAGACGCGCGGTGTGCTCAAGGTGTTCCTTGAGAACGTTATTCGCGACGCCGTCACCTACACCGAACACGCCAAGAGGAAGACCGTCACAGCCATGGACGTCGTGTACGCACTCAAGCGACAGGGCCGCACTCTCTACGGGTTTGGCGGTTAGACACGACGCGACGGGATCGCCATCCGACACCCGGCGTACGTCGATAAAAAAGGTCCTTCTAAGGACCAATACAATGTTCAGAGATGGAGCCAATCCTTTGCCATAACGGAACGAAAAATTATTCCCTATTCGCCATAGCGTGTGTGACGGCGATAAATAGTAAAGTAAGACCTGTTCGAACGCAAAAAAAAAATGGCGGTGATAATAGAGTTGAAATTGTATGAGCCTTTACCGACGTTAAAGACATTGTCAGCGAATCGGAATAAGCACGTGGCAACGGACTGGCGACAATGTATATCGCGCCGTTGCAACCGTACAGGAATAAGCACGGGGCAACAATGTACTTCGCGCCGTTGCAACCGTACATGAATAAGCACGTGGCAACAATGTATATCGCGCCGTTGCAACCGTACATGAATAAGCACGTGGCAACGGACTGGCGACAATGTGTATCGCGCCGTTGCAACCATACATGTTAACAAGAAATAACGTAGTTAAGCGGCAGATTGCAGGTGAAATTTTATGACAGACTATGAAATACATTGTAAACGAAGCAGTGTCACCTTCAATCATTCTTCGTTGCATTTCAGCACAAACGCTTTCACTTTTTATACGCTTTATTTCCCATCGTTTACCTTAGCCCAATTATAGCTCCACGTTTCATTCGCTATGCTTATTACGTTTATTGTTATTATTATTTTTTTCACATGACATTTATCGCGTACATCTCTCTAGTATGTTCTGGTCCTGAAAAGGACCTTTTATGCGCACAGCGTGATGCTTATGCCTTCTTCTCAGTCTTCTTGGGCAGGAGCACCGCCTGGATGTTCGGAAGGACACCTCCCTGAGCGATGGTAACGCCCGACAGGAGCTTATTCAACTCCTCGTCGTTGCGGATGGCCAACTGCAAGTGACGAGGGATGATTCTCGTCTTCTTGTTGTCCCTGGCAGCGTTACCGGCCAACTCGAGGACTTCCGCGGCCAGGTACTCCATGACGGCGGCCAAGTAGACTGGGGCACCGGCACCAACACGCTCGGCATAGTTCCCCTTGCGGAGCAGACGGTGGATACGACCGACCGGAAACTGAAGACCGGCCCTGCTGGAGCGGGACTTGGACTTCCCCTTCACTTTTCCTCCCTTTCCTCGTCCGGACATGGCTGAATGCTTCTTTATCTGGTAGTGCTGTCTAATCGCTGTCAGACTCCTGGGCGCATTTATATAGGCTGCCGCCGTCCTAGCGACGCCACATCATGCTTTTACGTGATTGGTCGTCGAGGAGATTCGGCTCACGGAACGGACCAGGGGTACATAAGCAGGCGACTGATGATCGGCGAAAATACTGAAATCGACCCCGTTCGCCGAACGTGATCACCATGCCACCCAAGACGAGCGGAAAGGCTGCGAAGAAAGCGGGCAAGGCCCAGAAGAACATCTCCAAGGGAGACAAGAAGAAGAAGCGCAGGAGGAAGGAGAGCTACGCAATCTACATCTACAAAGTGCTGAAGCAGGTGCACCCCGACACCGGAATCTCCAGCAAGGCCATGAGCATCATGAACAGCTTCGTCAACGATATTTTCGAGAGAATCGCCGCCGAAGCTTCTCGCCTGGCTCACTACAACAAGCGCTCCACCATCACCAGCCGGGAGGTGCAGACCGCCGTCAGGCTCTTGCTTCCCGGTGAGCTGGCCAAGCACGCCGTCTCCGAGGGGACCAAGGCCGTCACCAAGTACACCAGCTCAAAGTAAATTCCTCGACGGGATTGCTTTGATGCATCCTAACGGCCCTTCTAAGGGCCATGAAATAATCTTCAGTTTTCAAATACCCGACTGCGATGGGCAATCGTCAATACTCGGCCGCAAAGGACGTACATAAATAAACGTAAAAACCTGGAAAATTAGAGTCCCACGCTTTCCTCCGATTCACCAACTACTTACCTGGTGTGCACGCGCGCGGTTCACGAAAAAATAGAGTAAATGTAAAGGAGAAACTTATGACAATAAAAGATGGACGAATTTCTTACCTCCTATTCAATTATATTTTCTACTGCTATGCGTCTGCATTTGATGAAAATGACCGTCGAGATATTAAGGAAAAAATATTATATTCCCATGATTACTTCCCTTTCACCCAGTACTTTTCAAACCACTGACCTGCTATGCTCGTTTCTCAGACGTAAGCCTTGACTTACATGTCTCCCTCCGTCAAAAATAATATGGATTCACGGCGTCCGTCTCCCTCCGAAACTGGTACGCTTGTGGTCACGTTGCTCCTGCTTCACTTCCAGGGGCAGTAAATGACAGGTTCCCACATGCCCTTCCCACGCGGCCGTTTTTCCGCGAAGGCTAATTCCGCTTAACCTCCCGTCCCATCCGCTACGTCGTAAAACTCCTCGGGGGTTCAACGCGAGGAGGCAGGCAGGTAATGCGACCCGTCCTCGCCCCAAGTTTCTACGTTAACCAGAAAAGGGCTGTCGCAATGACCCACGTGGCATTCCGCACGAGGAAGAAATTTCTGTGGAAACCTCGCAAGCATAGAACGCAGCTGGGCAACAGCGTTCCTTGTACATTCACCAAGTCGTGACGAGCAGGCGTCGCAATAAACAAAATGGCGGGCAGTGAGCGCTTCCGTGGATTTTCCATTGTGCTAATTCTATCCAATCAATCAATTCCCAGAAACTATTTCTACGGAATGCATCGTCGTTAACAGCATATGGAATCAGCATCATTCGCACAAATAACAATTTATGTAATGGGCATCGGGTTTCCTTCTTGGGAAATCGGCATCTCGCTGAAACAATGTTGATAAACCTCCTCTGAACGAATCCCCCAAGTATTTTAAAGTCGATTGAGTGATTTTTCATCCTTTTCCGCAATTTTTTTTTTGCGATACTGCAACGATTTATCAGCAATTGATTACAAATGCATCGAGACAGACGTGACAAGTAGACCAGTTCTTTGATCACCATGCCTCCAAATGACCGATTCTTGTTATAGTTTTGAACCGGGGTCCCTTCCGCGGGACACGAAGGTTTTTCCGGTGCGAGACGGCTCATTCCCCTTCTTTTGAACGAAATTAACCTTTCCAGAAATCTTTACTTGTCTTGTCACGCCACAGAACAGAAAATGTTTCTCTAGGCAAAAGTTAAATGGTCCCAGTCCCAACTTACCCGCTAATTTTATTACGTTGATACACAAGGGATGGAAGGACATACGTTAATGTTGTTTATTTCTTTGCGGGATTAGGGAAATGAAATCTAGGGAAAAGAGGTCGAAGTTTGACGTGAAAGAAAAATCTTTAAAATTAGCGGCCGGTATAATCATTTATGAGATGATTGCATAACGTTTTCATTAAGGCGACTCTTCCTACAAGTGCTTTCTTTCCGAGTGCATTTCTGACGAAAAAGGTTGCCGCATGTGCCTACCTGTCCGTCCTTTTAGCATTTCTACTTTCTGCAAATTTGGTGAAAATCTTTACCGCATTAGCCCCATTGAAGAATCCACCCCGGCCGCATTTTGACACTAGGTACACGAGATCGTCACTTCACCGTATTCGACAACCGATTTCCCGCAGTGGCGTTAACCGAAGGACGCTCGGCTTTGAGGACAATAGTGATTCGTGAAGCGATATTTAATCAGATTCACCTAGTAACAGTGGCCGGGAATGGAATGGAATAACGTCCTTGCCTAGGCAACTTAGTAACATACAACTTAACTACGGACGGGAGAAAATGCCGACGAGCCGTGAAGCGGTGTAAATTTCATAACGATCGTGTGATTTTAAGACTCATGATATACACCATGACGATTAATTACCTTAGCAGTTGTGGTGATGCTTAATCACCGGGATATCATGTAATGTCATACCAGTCACAGCGAGGCGTTAATACTTAACATTGAACTTTGTCAAATTTGTGTAGTTGAAATCACCCTTATGACATCTGTTAATAAATTCATCCACACAGAGTACCAAATTAGTAAAATATCTCGGGTACGCAGCGATATGTAAACGGAGACAGTTTTTTTTTCAAAATCTCGGAATGGATGACAAACGTCCTCCATTAGCGAACATTTATGACAGTCATCACCTACCTCCTGCCGTGATAATGTCAAATTTTGCAATGCAACTACTGGTAATAAGAATGATTAAATTCGAGTCAACTAGTGTTACTTTCGAATAACGTTCCCCCATTGACACAACTGTCATTTACATATGAACACTAGAAACTAACACACACGAACGTGCACATAGACCTACGCAACCTTCAGTCGTCTACTTCATCGTGAGTGGATTGAATCCTCTTAACTCCTGATTGACTTTCGCTTCACATTGCAATGATCCCAGATTGGCCGGGGAAAAGACGACAATTTGTTTTCCTGTTCACTGGAATGCTTATTTCGTATCTTTTATGGTGATGTGCTAGGTACCAGACAGCTTAAAATTGTTAATCATCGTTCTTTTATTACTCGTGACGATAAAGTTGCTTCCGCATCGCTAAGAACCTCAAGGAATCAACAATGAACGGGGATGAAATATTTGATGGGTCCACATGTATTGATTAAGTAATGCAGAACGAAGTAGATACTGAGTAATTGAATTAACACAGGGGCTTCTTCGAGACAGAACCGAGAAATGATGTTCCGTGAACTGTCGACGGTGATAGAGTTCCACGAAAGAGAGGTCGTAGAGGAATGAACGGTTCCGGCTGTTAATGCCGCCCCTAGTCCCCCCAACCCCGCAAGCACTGGAAACCAGCCTGGATCCCTGATTACGATCCCAGGAAAAATCGTGTTCAAGTCTTTCCTACGCCAGATAGTATAATCTGTCATCACTATTGAACGCCGCATCACGCCCCGACGGCTTTTTCCCACGTTTTTTTTATTTATTCACAGGAATGTTTTCCAGGTAAGGGCTATTCACTCTACCTTATCCGTCAATCACTATCCCGACCCTCGAAAGTTACAAGGAAAAGTCGACCATTGCTCTAATGAAAGATATTATTCCAACGGCATGGAGGTAAAAAACAAGATCCATATGCTTGACACACTTATGTCGATTGGAAACAAGTGGAAACGATGTGAAATTAGGTTGGAAGCAACTGAAAAATATTGTGACACGAATACAAGCCGTCATAGCTCCGCAACTACGACGAAAGGGATGTGGATATTATTGAGTTAAACGCATCTGTCCTATTTGCTTATGGCGATTCCCATCGTAATGATCGCGCATACAATCCCGCGATGCGCCCTATTTTCGCCGTTTCCGTGAATAAGACGTACGGCGGGGGATGTGTACCGAGCGAAATTGCCGACACGAATTACGTACGCTTACGAGAGCCTGGTTTTCAAGGAGTCGCTTTCACGTTGACTACGTCCCCGAGGTATCCCATCACACAGGGTCATTTAACGTGACATACAGCGTGTGTGTGGGAGGGATTTTTTTTTAAGGTCGTAGGGGTGTATTCCGTAACTTGACGGCACCGTGGAGAAAAGCACATCCAACGCATCGCACAGATAAGGAAGGTTAATAAAAGAAATGTACGCGATAACAAGTCGACGGCAGACGACTCTCCTCTTCGAAAGACGTGCAAGGAAACTAGGGTAGACATCCGCGGAAACGTGGATGTGGCGCCGTTTCAACGACAATAAGAGTTTTCCCGTGATGAAGTATCATTTCGTTTCCGAAGACATGCCGGTTGCTACAAATTCATCATCCCGCAACGAGGTACCGACGTCCGAAGCCGTTGGAGACGGAGCAAACTCGTCACGGCCGGGTCGCCACTGCGCGCCCTCGGCTACTACATTGTTTTTCCCGCCCGCTCACGGGGCTAAAGCATAATTCGGCGCCATCCTCGACTTTGTTGTACGTGAACTTTGACGTCCCATTCGCGTGCGTACAGTTCATTTCTTTTTCCCCTTCGGCCACCCCATGCAACCATTTCGAAGCCCACGCGGACGCGTCGTAAGGCGTGCGCTTAACGGGTGACTCCGTCTCCATTTGCGACTCGATAATCCTTTCCCACGGGCGCGGGAGGTGGGTGCGTCGCGACGCCCCCGAGTCGTCGAAAAATGCATAAACGTCCGCTTACGGGACAGGCACCGGGGAGGAACAGGAGGAAGGTTTGACAGGCGCCGAGTCAGGGGGAAGGCGTCCGAAGGGACCGTCTTCTCGGGGCCGCTTTCCGCGGCCGGCGCGCGGCCCACCGGGTCGCGAGCGCGTCCAATACCAGGTGAAGGATGGCCTCGAACGTACGTTACCTCGGATCTCGAGGAATCGACCCCGGTAGAAACGTGTGCAACGTTTATTCCCGGGTACGCCTTCGACAGGACGACAACCCGTATTTTGACGACCCGCTGCACACGAACTGGGCTCGCCAAACGCCTGGCGCCGCCACGGCCGACAGGGTGGAACCCTGACGGGCGCCGCGGCGCAAGGCGCCCTCGTTACGCGCCCCCGACACTCTCCGAAACGCGAAAGTCGGAGGAGGAGTGGAGTACAAACAATCCGAGAAGCGCACCGGAGGCGAGAGGAAGAGATCGTATTTTGCTCCGAAATGGTACGATAGCAAGGTGGACTTTCGTAAGAAATCCATGTCTTGGTAATTTTCTCTTTCTATCATCACGCAGCAGCCGATAACATGGCAGACGCAGCATCTGGAGCAGCGGCAGCCGCACCACCGGCAGCCCAGCCTTCGGGCACCGTCGCAGTAAAACCCCTGCCTTCTTCAGGAACCTCCGCGGCTTCCAAGAAGGCCAGCAAGGGCGGAGCAGCCAAGAAGGCTCGCGCAAAGCCGTCGCACCCGCCCACTTCCGAGATGGTTAACAACGCAGTCAAGGGCCTCAAGGAGCGCGGTGGCTCTTCCCTTCAAGCCATCAAGAAGTACATCGCAGCCAGCTACAAAGTGGACGCCGAGAGGCTCTCGCCTTTCATCAAGAAGTACCTCAAGGCGGCCGTCACCGCCGGAACTCTCGTCCAGACCAAGGGAAAGGGCGCCTCAGGTTCCTTCAAGCTGAGCCACAGCAAGAAGGCCGCACCCGCGGCAGCCAGCGGGACGACCAAGGCGAAAAAGGTCGTCAAGAAGACGGGAGTAAAGAAACCGAAAGCGGTCGGAGCCAAGAAGTCCTCCGAGAAGGCGTCCAGTGGCACCAAGAGGTCCGCGCCCAAGGAGCGAAGCAAGTCCGCGCCACCAGCCAAGAAGGCGAAGAAGGCGGCGGACAAGCCAAAGAAGAAGCCGGCGGCTGGGAAACCCGCCGCCAAGGCGGCAAAGTCCCCGTCGAAGGCGAAAAAGGCGGCCACCAAACCCAAGACCCCCAAGCCCAAGAAGACGCCCACCAAGGCCAAGCCCGCCGCCAAGAAACCTTCCGCCGCCCAGAAAAAGAAGTGAACCATCACTGCTTCGCCACCGGCGCACCTAGGACAGCAGACAGCGTCCAATCTCGGTCCTTTTTAGGACCATCATGTCTTCCAAAGATGCTTGCCACTCAATGCCCACGCCACTGAGCACGCCCAAAGTTAACATTTATCATGATTAATGCCATGCAAAAACAACGGTCCTATTTAAAATTGATGATGCGACATGGACGGACGAAAAAAAAAATTAAGAATAACATTCATAGAACGTGTAAAATGAACAACACGTCACGGAGTATTGTTTTCTTTTCGTTAAGCGCGTCAGGTAAGCATCGCACGAACTTTTATTTCATCTCATTTCATGCGTAGCCGTGCAAACGCACTTGCCATGCGCAAAGGAAATTTCATGTCGTCCATCATTCCAATGGATTTACATCGTCGTTAATTATTGTGCGATCGTGCTAAATTCAAACTTTTAAGTATGTACTGGTCCTGAAAAGGACCTTTGTTTTTCGGCCGAAAGTAGCTTTCTAAGCTCGCTCTCCGCGGATACGGCGGGCCAGCTGGATGTCCTTGGGCATGATGGTCACACGCTTAGCGTGGATGGCGCAGAGGTTGGTGTCCTCAAAGAGACCCACTAGGTAAGCCTCGCTGGCCTCCTGGAGAGCCATGACGGCGGAGCTCTGGAACCGAAGATCGGTCTTGAAGTCCTGGGCGATCTCACGCACCAGGCGCTGGAAGGGCAGCTTGCGGATGAGGAGCTCCGTGCTCTTCTGGTATCTCCTGATCTCACGAAGGGCCACGGTACCGGGGCGGTACCTGTGGGGCTTCTTGACGCCTCCCGTCGCCGGCGCGCTCTTGCGAGCGGCCTTGGTGGCCAGCTGCTTCCTCGGGGCCTTTCCTCCGGTGGACTTGCGGGCTGTCTGCTTCGTACGTGCCATTTCTGCGATCTGTAAAAAGCCGGGTCAACGCCGTCTTTTAAGCACTTCCGAGAATGGCGCCAGATAGTACGGGCGACGCTGATTGGTGGAGAGGTCGGGTACGTCATCGCCGCGGCGGCGACGTTTATAAATACCGGCGAAGGTGCATTTCAGGTCATCAGACAGCAGCCCTTACTACGAGCAGACTACAGAGATGACTGGACGCGGCAAGGGAGGAAAAGGCCTGGGAAAGGGAGGAGCCAAACGTCATCGCAAAGTTCTCCGCGATAACATCCAGGGCATCACCAAGCCGGCCATCCGCCGTCTCGCCCGCCGAGGTGGAGTGAAGCGTATCTCCGGACTCATCTACGAGGAGACGCGCGGTGTGCTCAAGGTGTTCCTTGAGAACGTTATTCGCGACGCCGTCACCTACACCGAACACGCCAAGAGGAAGACCGTCACAGCCATGGACGTCGTGTACGCACTCAAGCGACAGGGCCGCACTCTCTACGGGTTTGGCGGTTAGACACGACGCGACGGGATCGCCATCCGACACCCGGCGTACGTCGATAAAAAAGGTCCTTCTAAGGACCAATACAATGTTCAGAGATGGAGCCAATCCTTTGCCATAACGGAACGAAAAATTATTCCCTATTCGCCATAGCGTGTGTGACGGCGATAAATAGTAAAGTAAGACCTGTTCGAACGCAAAAAAAAAATGGCGGTGATAATAGAGTTGAAATTGTATGAGCCTTTACCGACGTTAAAGACATTGTCAGCGAATCGGAATAAGCACGTGGCAACGGACTGGCGACAATGTATATCGCGCCGTTGCAACCGTACAGGAATAAGCACGGGGCAACAATGTACTTCGCGCCGTTGCAACCGTACATGAATAAGCACGTGGCAACAATGTATATCGCGCCGTTGCAACCGTACATGAATAAGCACGTGGCAACGGACTGGCGACAATGTGTATCGCGCCGTTGCAACCATACATGTTAACAAGAAATAACGTAGTTAAGCGGCAGATTGCAGGTGAAATTTTATGACAGACTATGAAATACATTGTAAACGAAGCAGTGTCACCTTCAATCATTCTTCGTTGCATTTCAGCACAAACGCTTTCACTTTTTATACGCTTTATTTCCCATCGTTTACCTTAGCCCAATTATAGCTCCACGTTTCATTCGCTATGCTTATTACGTTTATTGTTATTATTATTTTTTTCACATGACATTTATCGCGTACATCTCTCTAGTATGTTCTGGTCCTGAAAAGGACCTTTTATGCGCACAGCGTGATGCTTATGCCTTCTTCTCAGTCTTCTTGGGCAGGAGCACCGCCTGGATGTTCGGAAGGACACCTCCCTGAGCGATGGTAACGCCCGACAGGAGCTTATTCAACTCCTCGTCGTTGCGGATGGCCAACTGCAAGTGACGAGGGATGATTCTCGTCTTCTTGTTGTCCCTGGCAGCGTTACCGGCCAACTCGAGGACTTCCGCGGCCAGGTACTCCATGACGGCGGCCAAGTAGACTGGGGCACCGGCACCAACACGCTCGGCATAGTTCCCCTTGCGGAGCAGACGGTGGATACGACCGACCGGAAACTGAAGACCGGCCCTGCTGGAGCGGGACTTGGACTTCCCCTTCACTTTTCCTCCCTTTCCTCGTCCGGACATGGCTGAATGCTTCTTTATCTGGTAGTGCTGTCTAATCGCTGTCAGACTCCTGGGCGCATTTATATAGGCTGCCGCCGTCCTAGCGACGCCACATCATGCTTTTACGTGATTGGTCGTCGAGGAGATTCGGCTCACGGAACGGACCAGGGGTACATAAGCAGGCGACTGATGATCGGCGAAAATACTGAAATCGACCCCGTTCGCCGAACGTGATCACCATGCCACCCAAGACGAGCGGAAAGGCTGCGAAGAAAGCGGGCAAGGCCCAGAAGAACATCTCCAAGGGAGACAAGAAGAAGAAGCGCAGGAGGAAGGAGAGCTACGCAATCTACATCTACAAAGTGCTGAAGCAGGTGCACCCCGACACCGGAATCTCCAGCAAGGCCATGAGCATCATGAACAGCTTCGTCAACGATATTTTCGAGAGAATCGCCGCCGAAGCTTCTCGCCTGGCTCACTACAACAAGCGCTCCACCATCACCAGCCGGGAGGTGCAGACCGCCGTCAGGCTCTTGCTTCCCGGTGAGCTGGCCAAGCACGCCGTCTCCGAGGGGACCAAGGCCGTCACCAAGTACACCAGCTCAAAGTAAATTCCTCGACGGGATTGCTTTGATGCATCCTAACGGCCCTTCTAAGGGCCATGAAATAATCTTCAGTTTTCAAATACCCGACTGCGATGGGCAATCGTCAATACTCGGCCGCAAAGGACGTACATAAATAAACGTAAAAACCTGGAAAATTAGAGTCCCACGCTTTCCTCCGATTCACCAACTACTTACCTGGTGTGCACGCGCGCGGTTCACGAAAAAATAGAGTAAATGTAAAGGAGAAACTTATGACAATAAAAGATGGACGAATTTCTTACCTCCTATTCAATTATATTTTCTACTGCTATGCGTCTGCATTTGATGAAAATGACCGTCGAGATATTAAGGAAAAAATATTATATTCCCATGATTACTTCCCTTTCACCCAGTACTTTTCAAACCACTGACCTGCTATGCTCGTTTCTCAGACGTAAGCCTTGACTTACATGTCTCCCTCCGTCAAAAATAATATGGATTCACGGCGTCCGTCTCCCTCCGAAACTGGTACGCTTGTGGTCACGTTGCTCCTGCTTCACTTCCAGGGGCAGTAAATGACAGGTTCCCACATGCCCTTCCCACGCGGCCGTTTTTCCGCGAAGGCTAATTCCGCTTAACCTCCCGTCCCATCCGCTACGTCGTAAAACTCCTCGGGGGTTCAACGCGAGGAGGCAGGCAGGTAATGCGACCCGTCCTCGCCCCAAGTTTCTACGTTAACCAGAAAAGGGCTGTCGCAATGACCCACGTGGCATTCCGCACGAGGAAGAAATTTCTGTGGAAACCTCGCAAGCATAGAACGCAGCTGGGCAACAGCGTTCCTTGTACATTCACCAAGTCGTGACGAGCAGGCGTCGCAATAAACAAAATGGCGGGCAGTGAGCGCTTCCGTGGATTTTCCATTGTGCTAATTCTATCCAATCAATCAATTCCCAGAAACTATTTCTACGGAATGCATCGTCGTTAACAGCATATGGAATCAGCATCATTCGCACAAATAACAATTTATGTAATGGGCATCGGGTTTCCTTCTTGGGAAATCGGCATCTCGCTGAAACAATGTTGATAAACCTCCTCTGAACGAATCCCCCAAGTATTTTAAAGTCGATTGAGTGATTTTTCATCCTTTTCCGCAATTTTTTTTTTGCGATACTGCAACGATTTATCAGCAATTGATTACAAATGCATCGAGACAGACGTGACAAGTAGACCAGTTCTTTGATCACCATGCCTCCAAATGACCGATTCTTGTTATAGTTTTGAACCGGGGTCCCTTCCGCGGGACACGAAGGTTTTTCCGGTGCGAGACGGCTCATTCCCCTTCTTTTGAACGAAATTAACCTTTCCAGAAATCTTTACTTGTCTTGTCACGCCACAGAACAGAAAATGTTTCTCTAGGCAAAAGTTAAATGGTCCCAGTCCCAACTTACCCGCTAATTTTATTACGTTGATACACAAGGGATGGAAGGACATACGTTAATGTTGTTTATTTCTTTGCGGGATTAGGGAAATGAAATCTAGGGAAAAGAGGTCGAAGTTTGACGTGAAAGAAAAATCTTTAAAATTAGCGGCCGGTATAATCATTTATGAGATGATTGCATAACGTTTTCATTAAGGCGACTCTTCCTACAAGTGCTTTCTTTCCGAGTGCATTTCTGACGAAAAAGGTTGCCGCATGTGCCTACCTGTCCGTCCTTTTAGCATTTCTACTTTCTGCAAATTTGGTGAAAATCTTTACCGCATTAGCCCCATTGAAGAATCCACCCCGGCCGCATTTTGACACTAGGTACACGAGATCGTCACTTCACCGTATTCGACAACCGATTTCCCGCAGTGGCGTTAACCGAAGGACGCTCGGCTTTGAGGACAATAGTGATTCGTGAAGCGATATTTAATCAGATTCACCTAGTAACAGTGGCCGGGAATGGAATGGAATAACGTCCTTGCCTAGGCAACTTAGTAACATACAACTTAACTACGGACGGGAGAAAATGCCGACGAGCCGTGAAGCGGTGTAAATTTCATAACGATCGTGTGATTTTAAGACTCATGATATACACCATGACGATTAATTACCTTAGCAGTTGTGGTGATGCTTAATCACCGGGATATCATGTAATGTCATACCAGTCACAGCGAGGCGTTAATACTTAACATTGAACTTTGTCAAATTTGTGTAGTTGAAATCACCCTTATGACATCTGTTAATAAATTCATCCACACAGAGTACCAAATTAGTAAAATATCTCGGGTACGCAGCGATATGTAAACGGAGACAGTTTTTTTTTCAAAATCTCGGAATGGATGACAAACGTCCTCCATTAGCGAACATTTATGACAGTCATCACCTACCTCCTGCCGTGATAATGTCAAATTTTGCAATGCAACTACTGGTAATAAGAATGATTAAATTCGAGTCAACTAGTGTTACTTTCGAATAACGTTCCCCCATTGACACAACTGTCATTTACATATGAACACTAGAAACTAACACACACGAACGTGCACATAGACCTACGCAACCTTCAGTCGTCTACTTCATCGTGAGTGGATTGAATCCTCTTAACTCCTGATTGACTTTCGCTTCACATTGCAATGATCCCAGATTGGCCGGGGAAAAGACGACAATTTGTTTTCCTGTTCACTGGAATGCTTATTTCGTATCTTTTATGGTGATGTGCTAGGTACCAGACAGCTTAAAATTGTTAATCATCGTTCTTTTATTACTCGTGACGATAAAGTTGCTTCCGCATCGCTAAGAACCTCAAGGAATCAACAATGAACGGGGATGAAATATTTGATGGGTCCACATGTATTGATTAAGTAATGCAGAACGAAGTAGATACTGAGTAATTGAATTAACACAGGGGCTTCTTCGAGACAGAACCGAGAAATGATGTTCCGTGAACTGTCGACGGTGATAGAGTTCCACGAAAGAGAGGTCGTAGAGGAATGAACGGTTCCGGCTGTTAATGCCGCCCCTAGTCCCCCCAACCCCGCAAGCACTGGAAACCAGCCTGGATCCCTGATTACGATCCCAGGAAAAATCGTGTTCAAGTCTTTCCTACGCCAGATAGTATAATCTGTCATCACTATTGAACGCCGCATCACGCCCCGACGGCTTTTTCCCACGTTTTTTTTATTTATTCACAGGAATGTTTTCCAGGTAAGGGCTATTCACTCTACCTTATCCGTCAATCACTATCCCGACCCTCGAAAGTTACAAGGAAAAGTCGACCATTGCTCTAATGAAAGATATTATTCCAACGGCATGGAGGTAAAAAACAAGATCCATATGCTTGACACACATTATGTCGATTGGAAACAAGTGGAAACGATGTGAAATTAGGTTGGAAGCAACTGAAAAATATTGTGACACGAATACAAGCCGTCATAGCTCCGCAACTACGACGAAAGGGATGTGGATATTATTGAGTTAAACGCATCTGTCCTATTTGCTTATGGCGATTCCCATCGTAATGATCGCGCATACAATCCCGCGATGCGCCCTATTTTCGCCGTTTCCGTGAATAAGACGTACGGCGGGGGATGTGTACCGAGCGAAATTGCCGACACGAATTACGTACGCTTACGAGAGCCTGGTTTTCAAGGAGTCGCTTTCACGTTGACTACGTCCCCGAGGTATCCCATCACACAGGGTCATTTAACGTGACATACAGCGTGTGTGTGGGAGGGATTTTTTTTTAAGGTCGTAGGGGTGTATTCCGTAACTTGACGGCACCGTGGAGAAAAGCACATCCAACGCATCGCACAGATAAGGAAGGTTAATAAAAGAAATGTACGCGATAACAAGTCGACGGCAGACGACTCTCCTCTTCGAAAGACGTGCAAGGAAACTAGGGTAGACATCCGCGGAAACGTGGATGTGGCGCCGTTTCAACGACAATAAGAGTTTTCCCGTGATGAAGTATCATTTCGTTTCCGAAGACATGCCGGTTGCTACAAATTCATCATCCCGCAACGAGGTACCGACGTCCGAAGCCGTTGGAGACGGAGCAAACTCGTCACGGCCGGGTCGCCACTGCGCGCCCTCGGCTACTACATTGTTTTTCCCGCCCGCTCACGGGGCTAAAGCATAATTCGGCGCCATCCTCGACTTTGTTGTACGTGAACTTTGACGTCCCATTCGCGTGCGTACAGTTCATTTCTTTTTCCCCTTCGGCCACCCCATGCAACCATTTCGAAGCCCACGCGGACGCGTCGTAAGGCGTGCGCTTAACGGGTGACTCCGTCTCCATTTGCGACTCGATAATCCTTTCCCACGGGCGCGGGAGGTGGGTGCGTCGCGACGCCCCCGAGTCGTCGAAAAATGCATAAACGTCCGCTTACGGGACAGGCACCGGGGAGGAACAGGAGGAAGGTTTGACAGGCGCCGAGTCAGGGGGAAGGCGTCCGAAGGGACCGTCTTCTCGGGGCCGCTTTCCGCGGCCGGCGCGCGGCCCACCGGGTCGCGAGCGCGTCCAATACCAGGTGAAGGATGGCCTCGAACGTACGTTACCTCGGATCTCGAGGAATCGACCCCGGTAGAAACGTGTGCAACGTTTATTCCCGGGTACGCCTTCGACAGGACGACAACCCGTATTTTGACGACCCGCTGCACACGAACTGGGCTCGCCAAACGCCTGGCGCCGCCACGGCCGACAGGGTGGAACCCTGACGGGCGCCGCGGCGCAAGGCGCCCTCGTTACGCGCCCCCGACACTCTCCGAAACGCGAAAGTCGGAGGAGGAGTGGAGTACAAACAATCCGAGAAGCGCACCGGAGGCGAGAGGAAGAGATCGTATTTTGCTCCGAAATGGTACGATAGCAAGGTGGACTTTCGTAAGAAATCCATGTCTTGGTAATTTTCTCTTTCTATCATCACGCAGCAGCCGATAACATGGCAGACGCAGCATCTGGAGCAGCGGCAGCCGCACCACCGGCAGCCCAGCCTTCGGGCACCGTCGCAGTAAAACCCCTGCCTTCTTCAGGAACCTCCGCGGCTTCCAAGAAGGCCAGCAAGGGCGGAGCAGCCAAGAAGGCTCGCGCAAAGCCGTCGCACCCGCCCACTTCCGAGATGGTTAACAACGCAGTCAAGGGCCTCAAGGAGCGCGGTGGCTCTTCCCTTCAAGCCATCAAGAAGTACATCGCAGCCAGCTACAAAGTGGACGCCGAGAGGCTCTCGCCTTTCATCAAGAAGTACCTCAAGGCGGCCGTCACCGCCGGAACTCTCGTCCAGACCAAGGGAAAGGGCGCCTCAGGTTCCTTCAAGCTGAGCCACAGCAAGAAGGCCGCACCCGCGGCAGCCAGCGGGACGACCAAGGCGAAAAAGGTCGTCAAGAAGACGGGAGTAAAGAAACCGAAAGCGGTCGGAGCCAAGAAGTCCTCCGAGAAGGCGTCCAGTGGCACCAAGAGGTCCGCGCCCAAGGAGCGAAGCAAGTCCGCGCCACCAGCCAAGAAGGCGAAGAAGGCGGCGGACAAGCCAAAGAAGAAGCCGGCGGCTGGGAAACCCGCCGCCAAGGCGGCAAAGTCCCCGTCGAAGGCGAAAAAGGCGGCCACCAAACCCAAGACCCCCAAGCCCAAGAAGACGCCCACCAAGGCCAAGCCCGCCGCCAAGAAACCTTCCGCCGCCCAGAAAAAGAAGTGAACCATCACTGCTTCGCCACCGGCGCACCTAGGACAGCAGACAGCGTCCAATCTCGGTCCTTTTTAGGACCATCATGTCTTCCAAAGATGCTTGCCACTCAATGCCCACGCCACTGAGCACGCCCAAAGTTAACATTTATCATGATTAATGCCATGCAAAAACAACGGTCCTATTTAAAATTGATGATGCGACATGGACGGACGAAAAAAAAAATTAAGAATAACATTCATAGAACGTGTAAAATGAACAACACGTCACGGAGTATTGTTTTCTTTTCGTTAAGCGCGTCAGGTAAGCATCGCACGAACTTTTATTTCATCTCATTTCATGCGTAGCCGTGCAAACGCACTTGCCATGCGCAAAGGAAATTTCATGTCGTCCATCATTCCAATGGATTTACATCGTCGTTAATTATTGTGCGATCGTGCTAAATTCAAACTTTTAAGTATGTACTGGTCCTGAAAAGGACCTTTGTTTTTCGGCCGAAAGTAGCTTTCTAAGCTCGCTCTCCGCGGATACGGCGGGCCAGCTGGATGTCCTTGGGCATGATGGTCACACGCTTAGCGTGGATGGCGCAGAGGTTGGTGTCCTCAAAGAGACCCACTAGGTAAGCCTCGCTGGCCTCCTGGAGAGCCATGACGGCGGAGCTCTGGAACCGAAGATCGGTCTTGAAGTCCTGGGCGATCTCACGCACCAGGCGCTGGAAGGGCAGCTTGCGGATGAGGAGCTCCGTGCTCTTCTGGTATCTCCTGATCTCACGAAGGGCCACGGTACCGGGGCGGTACCTGTGGGGCTTCTTGACGCCTCCCGTCGCCGGCGCGCTCTTGCGAGCGGCCTTGGTGGCCAGCTGCTTCCTCGGGGCCTTTCCTCCGGTGGACTTGCGGGCTGTCTGCTTCGTACGTGCCATTTCTGCGATCTGTAAAAAGCCGGGTCAACGCCGTCTTTTAAGCACTTCCGAGAATGGCGCCAGATAGTACGGGCGACGCTGATTGGTGGAGAGGTCGGGTACGTCATCGCCGCGGCGGCGACGTTTATAAATACCGGCGAAGGTGCATTTCAGGTCATCAGACAGCAGCCCTTACTACGAGCAGACTACAGAGATGACTGGACGCGGCAAGGGAGGAAAAGGCCTGGGAAAGGGAGGAGCCAAACGTCATCGCAAAGTTCTCCGCGATAACATCCAGGGCATCACCAAGCCGGCCATCCGCCGTCTCGCCCGCCGAGGTGGAGTGAAGCGTATCTCCGGACTCATCTACGAGGAGACGCGCGGTGTGCTCAAGGTGTTCCTTGAGAACGTTATTCGCGACGCCGTCACCTACACCGAACACGCCAAGAGGAAGACCGTCACAGCCATGGACGTCGTGTACGCACTCAAGCGACAGGGCCGCACTCTCTACGGGTTTGGCGGTTAGACACGACGCGACGGGATCGCCATCCGACACCCGGCGTACGTCGATAAAAAAGGTCCTTCTAAGGACCAATACAATGTTCAGAGATGGAGCCAATCCTTTGCCATAACGGAACGAAAAATTATTCCCTATTCGCCATAGCGTGTGTGACGGCGATAAATAGTAAAGTAAGACCTGTTCGAACGCAAAAAAAAAATGGCGGTGATAATAGAGTTGAAATTGTATGAGCCTTTACCGACGTTAAAGACATTGTCAGCGAATCGGAATAAGCACGTGGCAACGGACTGGCGACAATGTATATCGCGCCGTTGCAACCGTACAGGAATAAGCACGGGGCAACAATGTACTTCGCGCCGTTGCAACCGTACATGAATAAGCACGTGGCAACAATGTATATCGCGCCGTTGCAACCGTACATGAATAAGCACGTGGCAACGGACTGGCGACAATGTGTATCGCGCCGTTGCAACCATACATGTTAACAAGAAATAACGTAGTTAAGCGGCAGATTGCAGGTGAAATTTTATGACAGACTATGAAATACATTGTAAACGAAGCAGTGTCACCTTCAATCATTCTTCGTTGCATTTCAGCACAAACGCTTTCACTTTTTATACGCTTTATTTCCCATCGTTTACCTTAGCCCAATTATAGCTCCACGTTTCATTCGCTATGCTTATTACGTTTATTGTTATTATTATTTTTTTCACATGACATTTATCGCGTACATCTCTCTAGTATGTTCTGGTCCTGAAAAGGACCTTTTATGCGCACAGCGTGATGCTTATGCCTTCTTCTCAGTCTTCTTGGGCAGGAGCACCGCCTGGATGTTCGGAAGGACACCTCCCTGAGCGATGGTAACGCCCGACAGGAGCTTATTCAACTCCTCGTCGTTGCGGATGGCCAACTGCAAGTGACGAGGGATGATTCTCGTCTTCTTGTTGTCCCTGGCAGCGTTACCGGCCAACTCGAGGACTTCCGCGGCCAGGTACTCCATGACGGCGGCCAAGTAGACTGGGGCACCGGCACCAACACGCTCGGCATAGTTCCCCTTGCGGAGCAGACGGTGGATACGACCGACCGGAAACTGAAGACCGGCCCTGCTGGAGCGGGACTTACATTTCTGAACATAACAACGTAGACACCTCAGACATCTTAGACATTGCTATATCAAACAATTACCCCTACATTATCTCCTCTAAAGTCATTCACCATTATTGTTCCGACCATCTTCCAATCATTTACTCCATTGAAACTGCACCGGTATTATCCCTTCCTATGCCTGCTAAAGGTCATAACTGGAAAAAATTTTCAACTATTATATCGGAAGCATTCCCATCAGATCCTCCTGTTGTAAACTTGACTCACGCATCTATAGACTCCAGTATACAGTTTCTTACCTCCAACATAAACACGTCCCTTGACCGCTCTCTAAAACAAACTCCTAGCCAGCCTCTACTTTCACATGCCCTACCCCAACACATTCTCTCCCTGATCAAAGACAAAAACAGGCTCCGAAAGTTATATCAGAAGACCAGATCACCTCACCTAAAAACACAATTCAACGCAATATCCAACATTGTTAAACTAGAACTTCAAAACCACAGATCACAGGAGTGGAATGAGAAAATAGCCAACCTTTCCAGAAACGACAACTCGTTATGGAAAATGGCCCGGACACTCAGAAATCCAACAAAAACCGTACCTCCTTTAAAAATCAATGGTTGTATATTAAACACAGACAAGGAACGTGGAAAAGCCTTCCTCAATAGAATGACCAATACCTTTGCACCTCATACTATGCCAACCAGAAACACAGACATCATCACCTTTTCTTCCTCCATTCTTTATTCCCCTACACCTGAACCCATAACTTGCTCCCCTAGGGAGGTTTCCAATGCTATTGCATCATTTCCCAATAAATGTTCCTCTGGTCCTGACTGTATACCAACAAAAGCTGTTAAATTACTCCCATTACCATACATAGACTTCCTCACTGACATTATAAACTCCTGTTTTGCAACCTCGTACTTCCCAAAAGCTTGGAAGGCCTCTGACATTATCCTTCTCCCCAAACCAGGCAAGGACCTATCTGACGTAGACAGCTACAGACCTATCTCTCTCACCTGCACCCTTGGTAAACTCTTAGAGAAACTCATTCTGAACCGCCTCAAACAACTTTCTCATCCACTATACAGGAACGAACAATTTGGGTTCACAGCCAAAACATCCACTGTTCACCAAATTAACCGACTTACGGAATTGATTACCTCCGGTTTTAATACTAAACTTGTAACCTCTGCGGTATTCCTTGACATTAGCCAAGCATTTGACAAGGTGTGGCATGAAGGTTTGCTCTACAAGCTGAGCCAAAAGAACATCCCGTTATACCTCCTAAAATTGATTCAATCCTTCTTATCTAACCGCACCTTTTCCATTTCCCACCATTCCTACAAATCAAGATACCATAATATTTACACAGGCGTACCCCAAGGTGCAGTCCTAAGTCCAATACTGTTCAACATTTATATAGATGACATTCCCAACCACCCTGATACTCACCTATTCCTCTACGCCGATGACACAGCCATCGCAGCTCAGAGCTGGTGGCCTTACAAAACCACTGACGCTCTGCAAGCACACCTTGCTCTGATCGAGTCCTGGCTTGCTGAGTGGAGATTATCTGTAAATCCCTCTAAATGCACCAAAGTATGCTTCACTCGACACCCGACAAAATATAACAATACCTATCTTACCTTAAATCAACAAATTCTCCCACAGAAACCAACCCACACATTTTTAGGTGTAGTAATGGACTCTAAATTATCCTTCGTTCCTCATATCAACCGTAAAATTTCCAAAATCCGCTCTACCGCATTTGCCTTACATCCTCTTCTTACTCAAACCTCCAAAACCTCCCTCTCTAATAAATTGAATATCCTAAACTCAGTATTGCTACCACAAATTCTATATGCATCTCCAATTTGGGCCACAGCCCCTGCATTTGCGTTGAAGAAAGTACAGATTTGGCAGAACAAGATTGCTCGCCGGCTTGGAGGAGCACGCTGGTTTATTCCAACAGCGAATGTTTTCAAAGAACTTAACCTTCCAACAATAAATGAGGCCATTCATGCCGCCCTAATAAGTTACAGGAAGTCGCTTGAGCAATCGAAAAATCCTCTCATCGCAAACCTTTGGTCCTCGTCACTACCTTCTGGAATTTACCCCTACCCACACCAACTGGTAAAATCTAAAACGTGCATCCCTAAAAAGAAGAGACGCCTAAACCTGCCGGCAAATATAACCTTTCACCCTACCCTTAACCAACCCCACCGTAATTTCCCCCCACCGAAGGAAACTCCTCAGCAGAAAAAGACTAAAACGAGACAAGGGCCTGGCTCTCCTGATATCCCCAACCTACTTCCACCTGAACCTACCTGAGAAATGTATCCCTCACTTCACCCTTATAACCAAATTTAAAAAAAAAAAAAAAAAAAAAAAAAAATAATAATGAACTCTACCGAATAATAAAAAAAAAAAAAAAAAAAAAAAACAAAAAAAAAACCATATTAAAAAAAAAATAATAATAATAATTAAAAAAAAAAAAAAAAAAAAAAATTAATACTAAAAAAAAAAAAAAAGTAATTGAAATACAACAAGACAACTGAACTATCCTGTCACCCTACTAACCTTATAAAAATTACCGCAACACAAATACCAACTCTGCCTCTAAAGGATGTGAATCCGAAGGAGTAGTTATAGGATTACTTCCAATGGTCTGGTCTGGTCTGGCGAAAATACTGAAATCGACCCCGTTCGCCGAACGTGATCACCATGCCACCCAAGACGAGCGGAAAGGCTGCGAAGAAAGCGGGCAAGGCCCAGAAGAACATCTCCAAGGGAGACAAGAAGAAGAAGCGCAGGAGGAAGGAGAGCTACGCAATCTACATCTACAAAGTGCTGAAGCAGGTGCACCCCGACACCGGAATCTCCAGCAAGGCCATGAGCATCATGAACAGCTTCGTCAACGATATTTTCGAGAGAATCGCCGCCGAAGCTTCTCGCCTGGCTCACTACAACAAGCGCTCCACCATCACCAGCCGGGAGGTGCAGACCGCCGTCAGGCTCTTGCTTCCCGGTGAGCTGGCCAAGCACGCCGTCTCCGAGGGGACCAAGGCCGTCACCAAGTACACCAGCTCAAAGTAAATTCCTCGACGGGATTGCTTTGATGCATCCTAACGGCCCTTCTAAGGGCCATGAAATAATCTTCAGTTTTCAAATACCCGACTGCGATGGGCAATCGTCAATACTCGGCCGCAAAGGACGTACATAAATAAACGTAAAAACCTGGAAAATTAGAGTCCCACGCTTTCCTCCGATTCACCAACTACTTACCTGGTGTGCACGCGCGCGGTTCACGAAAAAATAGAGTAAATGTAAAGGAGAAACTTATGACAATAAAAGATGGACGAATTTCTTACCTCCTATTCAATTATATTTTCTACTGCTATGCGTCTGCATTTGATGAAAATGACCGTCGAGATATTAAGGAAAAAATATTATATTCCCATGATTACTTCCCTTTCACCCAGTACTTTTCAAACCACTGACCTGCTATGCTCGTTTCTCAGACGTAAGCCTTGACTTACATGTCTCCCTCCGTCAAAAATAATATGGATTCACGGCGTCCGTCTCCCTCCGAAACTGGTACGCTTGTGGTCACGTTGCTCCTGCTTCACTTCCAGGGGCAGTAAATGACAGGTTCCCACATGCCCTTCCCACGCGGCCGTTTTTCCGCGAAGGCTAATTCCGCTTAACCTCCCGTCCCATCCGCTACGTCGTAAAACTCCTCGGGGGTTCAACGCGAGGAGGCAGGCAGGTAATGCGACCCGTCCTCGCCCCAAGTTTCTACGTTAACCAGAAAAGGGCTGTCGCAATGACCCACGTGGCATTCCGCACGAGGAAGAAATTTCTGTGGAAACCTCGCAAGCATAGAACGCAGCTGGGCAACAGCGTTCCTTGTACATTCACCAAGTCGTGACGAGCAGGCGTCGCAATAAACAAAATGGCGGGCAGTGAGCGCTTCCGTGGATTTTCCATTGTGCTAATTCTATCCAATCAATCAATTCCCAGAAACTATTTCTACGGAATGCATCGTCGTTAACAGCATATGGAATCAGCATCATTCGCACAAATAACAATTTATGTAATGGGCATCGGGTTTCCTTCTTGGGAAATCGGCATCTCGCTGAAACAATGTTGATAAACCTCCTCTGAACGAATCCCCCAAGTATTTTAAAGTCGATTGAGTGATTTTTCATCCTTTTCCGCAATTTTTTTTTTGCGATACTGCAACGATTTATCAGCAATTGATTACAAATGCATCGAGACAGACGTGACAAGTAGACCAGTTCTTTGATCACCATGCCTCCAAATGACCGATTCTTGTTATAGTTTTGAACCGGGGTCCCTTCCGCGGGACACGAAGGTTTTTCCGGTGCGAGACGGCTCATTCCCCTTCTTTTGAACGAAATTAACCTTTCCAGAAATCTTTACTTGTCTTGTCACGCCACAGAACAGAAAATGTTTCTCTAGGCAAAAGTTAAATGGTCCCAGTCCCAACTTACCCGCTAATTTTATTACGTTGATACACAAGGGATGGAAGGACATACGTTAATGTTGTTTATTTCTTTGCGGGATTAGGGAAATGAAATCTAGGGAAAAGAGGTCGAAGTTTGACGTGAAAGAAAAATCTTTAAAATTAGCGGCCGGTATAATCATTTATGAGATGATTGCATAACGTTTTCATTAAGGCGACTCTTCCTACAAGTGCTTTCTTTCCGAGTGCATTTCTGACGAAAAAGGTTGCCGCATGTGCCTACCTGTCCGTCCTTTTAGCATTTCTACTTTCTGCAAATTTGGTGAAAATCTTTACCGCATTAGCCCCATTGAAGAATCCACCCCGGCCGCATTTTGACACTAGGTACACGAGATCGTCACTTCACCGTATTCGACAACCGATTTCCCGCAGTGGCGTTAACCGAAGGACGCTCGGCTTTGAGGACAATAGTGATTCGTGAAGCGATATTTAATCAGATTCACCTAGTAACAGTGGCCGGGAATGGAATGGAATAACGTCCTTGCCTAGGCAACTTAGTAACATACAACTTAACTACGGACGGGAGAAAATGCCGACGAGCCGTGAAGCGGTGTAAATTTCATAACGATCGTGTGATTTTAAGACTCATGATATACACCATGACGATTAATTACCTTAGCAGTTGTGGTGATGCTTAATCACCGGGATATCATGTAATGTCATACCAGTCACAGCGAGGCGTTAATACTTAACATTGAACTTTGTCAAATTTGTGTAGTTGAAATCACCCTTATGACATCTGTTAATAAATTCATCCACACAGAGTACCAAATTAGTAAAATATCTCGGGTACGCAGCGATATGTAAACGGAGACAGTTTTTTTTTCAAAATCTCGGAATGGATGACAAACGTCCTCCATTAGCGAACATTTATGACAGTCATCACCTACCTCCTGCCGTGATAATGTCAAATTTTGCAATGCAACTACTGGTAATAAGAATGATTAAATTCGAGTCAACTAGTGTTACTTTCGAATAACGTTCCCCCATTGACACAACTGTCATTTACATATGAACACTAGAAACTAACACACACGAACGTGCACATAGACCTACGCAACCTTCAGTCGTCTACTTCATCGTGAGTGGATTGAATCCTCTTAACTCCTGATTGACTTTCGCTTCACATTGCAATGATCCCAGATTGGCCGGGGAAAAGACGACAATTTGTTTTCCTGTTCACTGGAATGCTTATTTCGTATCTTTTATGGTGATGTGCTAGGTACCAGACAGCTTAAAATTGTTAATCATCGTTCTTTTATTACTCGTGACGATAAAGTTGCTTCCGCATCGCTAAGAACCTCAAGGAATCAACAATGAACGGGGATGAAATATTTGATGGGTCCACATGTATTGATTAAGTAATGCAGAACGAAGTAGATACTGAGTAATTGAATTAACACAGGGGCTTCTTCGAGACAGAACCGAGAAATGATGTTCCGTGAACTGTCGACGGTGATAGAGTTCCACGAAAGAGAGGTCGTAGAGGAATGAACGGTTCCGGCTGTTAATGCCGCCCCTAGTCCCCCCAACCCCGCAAGCACTGGAAACCAGCCTGGATCCCTGATTACGATCCCAGGAAAAATCGTGTTCAAGTCTTTCCTACGCCAGATAGTATAATCTGTCATCACTATTGAACGCCGCATCACGCCCCGACGGCTTTTTCCCACGTTTTTTTTATTTATTCACAGGAATGTTTTCCAGGTAAGGGCTATTCACTCTACCTTATCCGTCAATCACTATCCCGACCCTCGAAAGTTACAAGGAAAAGTCGACCATTGCTCTAATGAAAGATATTATTCCAACGGCATGGAGGTAAAAAACAAGATCCATATGCTTGACACACATTATGTCGATTGGAAACAAGTGGAAACGATGTGAAATTAGGTTGGAAGCAACTGAAAAATATTGTGACACGAATACAAGCCGTCATAGCTCCGCAACTACGACGAAAGGGATGTGGATATTATTGAGTTAAACGCATCTGTCCTATTTGCTTATGGCGATTCCCATCGTAATGATCGCGCATACAATCCCGCGATGCGCCCTATTTTCGCCGTTTCCGTGAATAAGACGTACGGCGGGGGATGTGTACCGAGCGAAATTGCCGACACGAATTACGTACGCTTACGAGAGCCTGGTTTTCAAGGAGTCGCTTTCACGTTGACTACGTCCCCGAGGTATCCCATCACACAGGGTCATTTAACGTGACATACAGCGTGTGTGTGGGAGGGATTTTTTTTTAAGGTCGTAGGGGTGTATTCCGTAACTTGACGGCACCGTGGAGAAAAGCACATCCAACGCATCGCACAGATAAGGAAGGTTAATAAAAGAAATGTACGCGATAACAAGTCGACGGCAGACGACTCTCCTCTTCGAAAGACGTGCAAGGAAACTAGGGTAGACATCCGCGGAAACGTGGATGTGGCGCCGTTTCAACGACAATAAGAGTTTTCCCGTGATGAAGTATCATTTCGTTTCCGAAGACATGCCGGTTGCTACAAATTCATCATCCCGCAACGAGGTACCGACGTCCGAAGCCGTTGGAGACGGAGCAAACTCGTCACGGCCGGGTCGCCACTGCGCGCCCTCGGCTACTACATTGTTTTTCCCGCCCGCTCACGGGGCTAAAGCATAATTCGGCGCCATCCTCGACTTTGTTGTACGTGAACTTTGACGTCCCATTCGCGTGCGTACAGTTCATTTCTTTTTCCCCTTCGGCCACCCCATGCAACCATTTCGAAGCCCACGCGGACGCGTCGTAAGGCGTGCGCTTAACGGGTGACTCCGTCTCCATTTGCGACTCGATAATCCTTTCCCACGGGCGCGGGAGGTGGGTGCGTCGCGACGCCCCCGAGTCGTCGAAAAATGCATAAACGTCCGCTTACGGGACAGGCACCGGGGAGGAACAGGAGGAAGGTTTGACAGGCGCCGAGTCAGGGGGAAGGCGTCCGAAGGGACCGTCTTCTCGGGGCCGCTTTCCGCGGCCGGCGCGCGGCCCACCGGGTCGCGAGCGCGTCCAATACCAGGTGAAGGATGGCCTCGAACGTACGTTACCTCGGATCTCGAGGAATCGACCCCGGTAGAAACGTGTGCAACGTTTATTCCCGGGTACGCCTTCGACAGGACGACAACCCGTATTTTGACGACCCGCTGCACACGAACTGGGCTCGCCAAACGCCTGGCGCCGCCACGGCCGACAGGGTGGAACCCTGACGGGCGCCGCGGCGCAAGGCGCCCTCGTTACGCGCCCCCGACACTCTCCGAAACGCGAAAGTCGGAGGAGGAGTGGAGTACAAACAATCCGAGAAGCGCACCGGAGGCGAGAGGAAGAGATCGTATTTTGCTCCGAAATGGTACGATAGCAAGGTGGACTTTCGTAAGAAATCCATGTCTTGGTAATTTTCTCTTTCTATCATCACGCAGCAGCCGATAACATGGCAGACGCAGCATCTGGAGCAGCGGCAGCCGCACCACCGGCAGCCCAGCCTTCGGGCACCGTCGCAGTAAAACCCCTGCCTTCTTCAGGAACCTCCGCGGCTTCCAAGAAGGCCAGCAAGGGCGGAGCAGCCAAGAAGGCTCGCGCAAAGCCGTCGCACCCGCCCACTTCCGAGATGGTTAACAACGCAGTCAAGGGCCTCAAGGAGCGCGGTGGCTCTTCCCTTCAAGCCATCAAGAAGTACATCGCAGCCAGCTACAAAGTGGACGCCGAGAGGCTCTCGCCTTTCATCAAGAAGTACCTCAAGGCGGCCGTCACCGCCGGAACTCTCGTCCAGACCAAGGGAAAGGGCGCCTCAGGTTCCTTCAAGCTGAGCCACAGCAAGAAGGCCGCACCCGCGGCAGCCAGCGGGACGACCAAGGCGAAAAAGGTCGTCAAGAAGACGGGAGTAAAGAAACCGAAAGCGGTCGGAGCCAAGAAGTCCTCCGAGAAGGCGTCCAGTGGCACCAAGAGGTCCGCGCCCAAGGAGCGAAGCAAGTCCGCGCCACCAGCCAAGAAGGCGAAGAAGGCGGCGGACAAGCCAAAGAAGAAGCCGGCGGCTGGGAAACCCGCCGCCAAGGCGGCAAAGTCCCCGTCGAAGGCGAAAAAGGCGGCCACCAAACCCAAGACCCCCAAGCCCAAGAAGACGCCCACCAAGGCCAAGCCCGCCGCCAAGAAACCTTCCGCCGCCCAGAAAAAGAAGTGAACCATCACTGCTTCGCCACCGGCGCACCTAGGACAGCAGACAGCGTCCAATCTCGGTCCTTTTTAGGACCATCATGTCTTCCAAAGATGCTTGCCACTCAATGCCCACGCCACTGAGCACGCCCAAAGTTAACATTTATCATGATTAATGCCATGCAAAAACAACGGTCCTATTTAAAATTGATGATGCGACATGGACGGACGAAAAAAAAAATTAAGAATAACATTCATAGAACGTGTAAAATGAACAACACGTCACGGAGTATTGTTTTCTTTTCGTTAAGCGCGTCAGGTAAGCATCGCACGAACTTTTATTTCATCTCATTTCATGCGTAGCCGTGCAAACGCACTTGCCATGCGCAAAGGAAATTTCATGTCGTCCATCATTCCAATGGATTTACATCGTCGTTAATTATTGTGCGATCGTGCTAAATTCAAACTTTTAAGTATGTACTGGTCCTGAAAAGGACCTTTGTTTTTCGGCCGAAAGTAGCTTTCTAAGCTCGCTCTCCGCGGATACGGCGGGCCAGCTGGATGTCCTTGGGCATGATGGTCACACGCTTAGCGTGGATGGCGCAGAGGTTGGTGTCCTCAAAGAGACCCACTAGGTAAGCCTCGCTGGCCTCCTGGAGAGCCATGACGGCGGAGCTCTGGAACCGAAGATCGGTCTTGAAGTCCTGGGCGATCTCACGCACCAGGCGCTGGAAGGGCAGCTTGCGGATGAGGAGCTCCGTGCTCTTCTGGTATCTCCTGATCTCACGAAGGGCCACGGTACCGGGGCGGTACCTGTGGGGCTTCTTGACGCCTCCCGTCGCCGGCGCGCTCTTGCGAGCGGCCTTGGTGGCCAGCTGCTTCCTCGGGGCCTTTCCTCCGGTGGACTTGCGGGCTGTCTGCTTCGTACGTGCCATTTCTGCGATCTGTAAAAAGCCGGGTCAACGCCGTCTTTTAAGCACTTCCGAGAATGGCGCCAGATAGTACGGGCGACGCTGATTGGTGGAGAGGTCGGGTACGTCATCGCCGCGGCGGCGACGTTTATAAATACCGGCGAAGGTGCATTTCAGGTCATCAGACAGCAGCCCTTACTACGAGCAGACTACAGAGATGACTGGACGCGGCAAGGGAGGAAAAGGCCTGGGAAAGGGAGGAGCCAAACGTCATCGCAAAGTTCTCCGCGATAACATCCAGGGCATCACCAAGCCGGCCATCCGCCGTCTCGCCCGCCGAGGTGGAGTGAAGCGTATCTCCGGACTCATCTACGAGGAGACGCGCGGTGTGCTCAAGGTGTTCCTTGAGAACGTTATTCGCGACGCCGTCACCTACACCGAACACGCCAAGAGGAAGACCGTCACAGCCATGGACGTCGTGTACGCACTCAAGCGACAGGGCCGCACTCTCTACGGGTTTGGCGGTTAGACACGACGCGACGGGATCGCCATCCGACACCCGGCGTACGTCGATAAAAAAGGTCCTTCTAAGGACCAATACAATGTTCAGAGATGGAGCCAATCCTTTGCCATAACGGAACGAAAAATTATTCCCTATTCGCCATAGCGTGTGTGACGGCGATAAATAGTAAAGTAAGACCTGTTCGAACGCAAAAAAAAAATGGCGGTGATAATAGAGTTGAAATTGTATGAGCCTTTACCGACGTTAAAGACATTGTCAGCGAATCGGAATAAGCACGTGGCAACGGACTGGCGACAATGTATATCGCGCCGTTGCAACCGTACAGGAATAAGCACGGGGCAACAATGTACTTCGCGCCGTTGCAACCGTACATGAATAAGCACGTGGCAACAATGTATATCGCGCCGTTGCAACCGTACATGAATAAGCACGTGGCAACGGACTGGCGACAATGTGTATCGCGCCGTTGCAACCATACATGTTAACAAGAAATAACGTAGTTAAGCGGCAGATTGCAGGTGAAATTTTATGACAGACTATGAAATACATTGTAAACGAAGCAGTGTCACCTTCAATCATTCTTCGTTGCATTTCAGCACAAACGCTTTCACTTTTTATACGCTTTATTTCCCATCGTTTACCTTAGCCCAATTATAGCTCCACGTTTCATTCGCTATGCTTATTACGTTTATTGTTATTATTATTTTTTTCACATGACATTTATCGCGTACATCTCTCTAGTATGTTCTGGTCCTGAAAAGGACCTTTTATGCGCACAGCGTGATGCTTATGCCTTCTTCTCAGTCTTCTTGGGCAGGAGCACCGCCTGGATGTTCGGAAGGACACCTCCCTGAGCGATGGTAACGCCCGACAGGAGCTTATTCAACTCCTCGTCGTTGCGGATGGCCAACTGCAAGTGACGAGGGATGATTCTCGTCTTCTTGTTGTCCCTGGCAGCGTTACCGGCCAACTCGAGGACTTCCGCGGCCAGGTACTCCATGACGGCGGCCAAGTAGACTGGGGCACCGGCACCAACACGCTCGGCATAGTTCCCCTTGCGGAGCAGACGGTGGATACGACCGACCGGAAACTGAAGACCGGCCCTGCTGGAGCGGGACTTGGACTTCCCCTTCACTTTTCCTCCCTTTCCTCGTCCGGACATGGCTGAATGCTTCTTTATCTGGTAGTGCTGTCTAATCGCTGTCAGACTCCTGGGCGCATTTATATAGGCTGCCGCCGTCCTAGCGACGCCACATCATGCTTTTACGTGATTGGTCGTCGAGGAGATTCGGCTCACGGAACGGACCAGGGGTACATAAGCAGGCGACTGATGATCGGCGAAAATACTGAAATCGACCCCGTTCGCCGAACGTGATCACCATGCCACCCAAGACGAGCGGAAAGGCTGCGAAGAAAGCGGGCAAGGCCCAGAAGAACATCTCCAAGGGAGACAAGAAGAAGAAGCGCAGGAGGAAGGAGAGCTACGCAATCTACATCTACAAAGTGCTGAAGCAGGTGCACCCCGACACCGGAATCTCCAGCAAGGCCATGAGCATCATGAACAGCTTCGTCAACGATATTTTCGAGAGAATCGCCGCCGAAGCTTCTCGCCTGGCTCACTACAACAAGCGCTCCACCATCACCAGCCGGGAGGTGCAGACCGCCGTCAGGCTCTTGCTTCCCGGTGAGCTGGCCAAGCACGCCGTCTCCGAGGGGACCAAGGCCGTCACCAAGTACACCAGCTCAAAGTAAATTCCTCGACGGGATTGCTTTGATGCATCCTAACGGCCCTTCTAAGGGCCATGAAATAATCTTCAGTTTTCAAATACCCGACTGCGATGGGCAATCGTCAATACTCGGCCGCAAAGGACGTACATAAATAAACGTAAAAACCTGGAAAATTAGAGTCCCACGCTTTCCTCCGATTCACCAACTACTTACCTGGTGTGCACGCGCGCGGTTCACGAAAAAATAGAGTAAATGTAAAGGAGAAACTTATGACAATAAAAGATGGACGAATTTCTTACCTCCTATTCAATTATATTTTCTACTGCTATGCGTCTGCATTTGATGAAAATGACCGTCGAGATATTAAGGAAAAAATATTATATTCCCATGATTACTTCCCTTTCACCCAGTACTTTTCAAACCACTGACCTGCTATGCTCGTTTCTCAGACGTAAGCCTTGACTTACATGTCTCCCTCCGTCAAAAATAATATGGATTCACGGCGTCCGTCTCCCTCCGAAACTGGTACGCTTGTGGTCACGTTGCTCCTGCTTCACTTCCAGGGGCAGTAAATGACAGGTTCCCACATGCCCTTCCCACGCGGCCGTTTTTCCGCGAAGGCTAATTCCGCTTAACCTCCCGTCCCATCCGCTACGTCGTAAAACTCCTCGGGGGTTCAACGCGAGGAGGCAGGCAGGTAATGCGACCCGTCCTCGCCCCAAGTTTCTACGTTAACCAGAAAAGGGCTGTCGCAATGACCCACGTGGCATTCCGCACGAGGAAGAAATTTCTGTGGAAACCTCGCAAGCATAGAACGCAGCTGGGCAACAGCGTTCCTTGTACATTCACCAAGTCGTGACGAGCAGGCGTCGCAATAAACAAAATGGCGGGCAGTGAGCGCTTCCGTGGATTTTCCATTGTGCTAATTCTATCCAATCAATCAATTCCCAGAAACTATTTCTACGGAATGCATCGTCGTTAACAGCATATGGAATCAGCATCATTCGCACAAATAACAATTTATGTAATGGGCATCGGGTTTCCTTCTTGGGAAATCGGCATCTCGCTGAAACAATGTTGATAAACCTCCTCTGAACGAATCCCCCAAGTATTTTAAAGTCGATTGAGTGATTTTTCATCCTTTTCCGCAATTTTTTTTTTGCGATACTGCAACGATTTATCAGCAATTGATTACAAATGCATCGAGACAGACGTGACAAGTAGACCAGTTCTTTGATCACCATGCCTCCAAATGACCGATTCTTGTTATAGTTTTGAACCGGGGTCCCTTCCGCGGGACACGAAGGTTTTTCCGGTGCGAGACGGCTCATTCCCCTTCTTTTGAACGAAATTAACCTTTCCAGAAATCTTTACTTGTCTTGTCACGCCACAGAACAGAAAATGTTTCTCTAGGCAAAAGTTAAATGGTCCCAGTCCCAACTTACCCGCTAATTTTATTACGTTGATACACAAGGGATGGAAGGACATACGTTAATGTTGTTTATTTCTTTGCGGGATTAGGGAAATGAAATCTAGGGAAAAGAGGTCGAAGTTTGACGTGAAAGAAAAATCTTTAAAATTAGCGGCCGGTATAATCATTTATGAGATGATTGCATAACGTTTTCATTAAGGCGACTCTTCCTACAAGTGCTTTCTTTCCGAGTGCATTTCTGACGAAAAAGGTTGCCGCATGTGCCTACCTGTCCGTCCTTTTAGCATTTCTACTTTCTGCAAATTTGGTGAAAATCTTTACCGCATTAGCCCCATTGAAGAATCCACCCCGGCCGCATTTTGACACTAGGTACACGAGATCGTCACTTCACCGTATTCGACAACCGATTTCCCGCAGTGGCGTTAACCGAAGGACGCTCGGCTTTGAGGACAATAGTGATTCGTGAAGCGATATTTAATCAGATTCACCTAGTAACAGTGGCCGGGAATGGAATGGAATAACGTCCTTGCCTAGGCAACTTAGTAACATACAACTTAACTACGGACGGGAGAAAATGCCGACGAGCCGTGAAGCGGTGTAAATTTCATAACGATCGTGTGATTTTAAGACTCATGATATACACCATGACGATTAATTACCTTAGCAGTTGTGGTGATGCTTAATCACCGGGATATCATGTAATGTCATACCAGTCACAGCGAGGCGTTAATACTTAACATTGAACTTTGTCAAATTTGTGTAGTTGAAATCACCCTTATGACATCTGTTAATAAATTCATCCACACAGAGTACCAAATTAGTAAAATATCTCGGGTACGCAGCGATATGTAAACGGAGACAGTTTTTTTTTCAAAATCTCGGAATGGATGACAAACGTCCTCCATTAGCGAACATTTATGACAGTCATCACCTACCTCCTGCCGTGATAATGTCAAATTTTGCAATGCAACTACTGGTAATAAGAATGATTAAATTCGAGTCAACTAGTGTTACTTTCGAATAACGTTCCCCCATTGACACAACTGTCATTTACATATGAACACTAGAAACTAACACACACGAACGTGCACATAGACCTACGCAACCTTCAGTCGTCTACTTCATCGTGAGTGGATTGAATCCTCTTAACTCCTGATTGACTTTCGCTTCACATTGCAATGATCCCAGATTGGCCGGGGAAAAGACGACAATTTGTTTTCCTGTTCACTGGAATGCTTATTTCGTATCTTTTATGGTGATGTGCTAGGTACCAGACAGCTTAAAATTGTTAATCATCGTTCTTTTATTACTCGTGACGATAAAGTTGCTTCCGCATCGCTAAGAACCTCAAGGAATCAACAATGAACGGGGATGAAATATTTGATGGGTCCACATGTATTGATTAAGTAATGCAGAACGAAGTAGATACTGAGTAATTGAATTAACACAGGGGCTTCTTCGAGACAGAACCGAGAAATGATGTTCCGTGAACTGTCGACGGTGATAGAGTTCCACGAAAGAGAGGTCGTAGAGGAATGAACGGTTCCGGCTGTTAATGCCGCCCCTAGTCCCCCCAACCCCGCAAGCACTGGAAACCAGCCTGGATCCCTGATTACGATCCCAGGAAAAATCGTGTTCAAGTCTTTCCTACGCCAGATAGTATAATCTGTCATCACTATTGAACGCCGCATCACGCCCCGACGGCTTTTTCCCACGTTTTTTTTATTTATTCACAGGAATGTTTTCCAGGTAAGGGCTATTCACTCTACCTTATCCGTCAATCACTATCCCGACCCTCGAAAGTTACAAGGAAAAGTCGACCATTGCTCTAATGAAAGATATTATTCCAACGGCATGGAGGTAAAAAACAAGATCCATATGCTTGACACACATTATGTCGATTGGAAACAAGTGGAAACGATGTGAAATTAGGTTGGAAGCAACTGAAAAATATTGTGACACGAATACAAGCCGTCATAGCTCCGCAACTACGACGAAAGGGATGTGGATATTATTGAGTTAAACGCATCTGTCCTATTTGCTTATGGCGATTCCCATCGTAATGATCGCGCATACAATCCCGCGATGCGCCCTATTTTCGCCGTTTCCGTGAATAAGACGTACGGCGGGGGATGTGTACCGAGCGAAATTGCCGACACGAATTACGTACGCTTACGAGAGCCTGGTTTTCAAGGAGTCGCTTTCACGTTGACTACGTCCCCGAGGTATCCCATCACACAGGGTCATTTAACGTGACATACAGCGTGTGTGTGGGAGGGATTTTTTTTTAAGGTCGTAGGGGTGTATTCCGTAACTTGACGGCACCGTGGAGAAAAGCACATCCAACGCATCGCACAGATAAGGAAGGTTAATAAAAGAAATGTACGCGATAACAAGTCGACGGCAGACGACTCTCCTCTTCGAAAGACGTGCAAGGAAACTAGGGTAGACATCCGCGGAAACGTGGATGTGGCGCCGTTTCAACGACAATAAGAGTTTTCCCGTGATGAAGTATCATTTCGTTTCCGAAGACATGCCGGTTGCTACAAATTCATCATCCCGCAACGAGGTACCGACGTCCGAAGCCGTTGGAGACGGAGCAAACTCGTCACGGCCGGGTCGCCACTGCGCGCCCTCGGCTACTACATTGTTTTTCCCGCCCGCTCACGGGGCTAAAGCATAATTCGGCGCCATCCTCGACTTTGTTGTACGTGAACTTTGACGTCCCATTCGCGTGCGTACAGTTCATTTCTTTTTCCCCTTCGGCCACCCCATGCAACCATTTCGAAGCCCACGCGGACGCGTCGTAAGGCGTGCGCTTAACGGGTGACTCCGTCTCCATTTGCGACTCGATAATCCTTTCCCACGGGCGCGGGAGGTGGGTGCGTCGCGACGCCCCCGAGTCGTCGAAAAATGCATAAACGTCCGCTTACGGGACAGGCACCGGGGAGGAACAGGAGGAAGGTTTGACAGGCGCCGAGTCAGGGGGAAGGCGTCCGAAGGGACCGTCTTCTCGGGGCCGCTTTCCGCGGCCGGCGCGCGGCCCACCGGGTCGCGAGCGCGTCCAATACCAGGTGAAGGATGGCCTCGAACGTACGTTACCTCGGATCTCGAGGAATCGACCCCGGTAGAAACGTGTGCAACGTTTATTCCCGGGTACGCCTTCGACAGGACGACAACCCGTATTTTGACGACCCGCTGCACACGAACTGGGCTCGCCAAACGCCTGGCGCCGCCACGGCCGACAGGGTGGAACCCTGACGGGCGCCGCGGCGCAAGGCGCCCTCGTTACGCGCCCCCGACACTCTCCGAAACGCGAAAGTCGGAGGAGGAGTGGAGTACAAACAATCCGAGAAGCGCACCGGAGGCGAGAGGAAGAGATCGTATTTTGCTCCGAAATGGTACGATAGCAAGGTGGACTTTCGTAAGAAATCCATGTCTTGGTAATTTTCTCTTTCTATCATCACGCAGCAGCCGATAACATGGCAGACGCAGCATCTGGAGCAGCGGCAGCCGCACCACCGGCAGCCCAGCCTTCGGGCACCGTCGCAGTAAAACCCCTGCCTTCTTCAGGAACCTCCGCGGCTTCCAAGAAGGCCAGCAAGGGCGGAGCAGCCAAGAAGGCTCGCGCAAAGCCGTCGCACCCGCCCACTTCCGAGATGGTTAACAACGCAGTCAAGGGCCTCAAGGAGCGCGGTGGCTCTTCCCTTCAAGCCATCAAGAAGTACATCGCAGCCAGCTACAAAGTGGACGCCGAGAGGCTCTCGCCTTTCATCAAGAAGTACCTCAAGGCGGCCGTCACCGCCGGAACTCTCGTCCAGACCAAGGGAAAGGGCGCCTCAGGTTCCTTCAAGCTGAGCCACAGCAAGAAGGCCGCACCCGCGGCAGCCAGCGGGACGACCAAGGCGAAAAAGGTCGTCAAGAAGACGGGAGTAAAGAAACCGAAAGCGGTCGGAGCCAAGAAGTCCTCCGAGAAGGCGTCCAGTGGCACCAAGAGGTCCGCGCCCAAGGAGCGAAGCAAGTCCGCGCCACCAGCCAAGAAGGCGAAGAAGGCGGCGGACAAGCCAAAGAAGAAGCCGGCGGCTGGGAAACCCGCCGCCAAGGCGGCAAAGTCCCCGTCGAAGGCGAAAAAGGCGGCCACCAAACCCAAGACCCCCAAGCCCAAGAAGACGCCCACCAAGGCCAAGCCCGCCGCCAAGAAACCTTCCGCCGCCCAGAAAAAGAAGTGAACCATCACTGCTTCGCCACCGGCGCACCTAGGACAGCAGACAGCGTCCAATCTCGGTCCTTTTTAGGACCATCATGTCTTCCAAAGATGCTTGCCACTCAATGCCCACGCCACTGAGCACGCCCAAAGTTAACATTTATCATGATTAATGCCATGCAAAAACAACGGTCCTATTTAAAATTGATGATGCGACATGGACGGACGAAAAAAAAAATTAAGAATAACATTCATAGAACGTGTAAAATGAACAACACGTCACGGAGTATTGTTTTCTTTTCGTTAAGCGCGTCAGGTAAGCATCGCACGAACTTTTATTTCATCTCATTTCATGCGTAGCCGTGCAAACGCACTTGCCATGCGCAAAGGAAATTTCATGTCGTCCATCATTCCAATGGATTTACATCGTCGTTAATTATTGTGCGATCGTGCTAAATTCAAACTTTTAAGTATGTACTGGTCCTGAAAAGGACCTTTGTTTTTCGGCCGAAAGTAGCTTTCTAAGCTCGCTCTCCGCGGATACGGCGGGCCAGCTGGATGTCCTTGGGCATGATGGTCACACGCTTAGCGTGGATGGCGCAGAGGTTGGTGTCCTCAAAGAGACCCACTAGGTAAGCCTCGCTGGCCTCCTGGAGAGCCATGACGGCGGAGCTCTGGAACCGAAGATCGGTCTTGAAGTCCTGGGCGATCTCACGCACCAGGCGCTGGAAGGGCAGCTTGCGGATGAGGAGCTCCGTGCTCTTCTGGTATCTCCTGATCTCACGAAGGGCCACGGTACCGGGGCGGTACCTGTGGGGCTTCTTGACGCCTCCCGTCGCCGGCGCGCTCTTGCGAGCGGCCTTGGTGGCCAGCTGCTTCCTCGGGGCCTTTCCTCCGGTGGACTTGCGGGCTGTCTGCTTCGTACGTGCCATTTCTGCGATCTGTAAAAAGCCGGGTCAACGCCGTCTTTTAAGCACTTCCGAGAATGGCGCCAGATAGTACGGGCGACGCTGATTGGTGGAGAGGTCGGGTACGTCATCGCCGCGGCGGCGACGTTTATAAATACCGGCGAAGGTGCATTTCAGGTCATCAGACAGCAGCCCTTACTACGAGCAGACTACAGAGATGACTGGACGCGGCAAGGGAGGAAAAGGCCTGGGAAAGGGAGGAGCCAAACGTCATCGCAAAGTTCTCCGCGATAACATCCAGGGCATCACCAAGCCGGCCATCCGCCGTCTCGCCCGCCGAGGTGGAGTGAAGCGTATCTCCGGACTCATCTACGAGGAGACGCGCGGTGTGCTCAAGGTGTTCCTTGAGAACGTTATTCGCGACGCCGTCACCTACACCGAACACGCCAAGAGGAAGACCGTCACAGCCATGGACGTCGTGTACGCACTCAAGCGACAGGGCCGCACTCTCTACGGGTTTGGCGGTTAGACACGACGCGACGGGATCGCCATCCGACACCCGGCGTACGTCGATAAAAAAGGTCCTTCTAAGGACCAATACAATGTTCAGAGATGGAGCCAATCCTATTGCCATAACGGAACGAAAAATTATTCCCTATTCGCCATAGCGTGTGTGACGGCGATAAATAGTAAAGTAAGACCTGTTCGAACGCAAAAAAAAAATGGCGGTGATAATAGAGTTGAAATTGTATGAGCCTTTACCGACGTTAAAGACATTGTCAGCGAATCGGAATAAGCACGTGGCAACGGACTGGCGACAATGTATATCGCGCCGTTGCAACCGTACAGGAATAAGCACGGGGCAACAATGTACTTCGCGCCGTTGCAACCGTACATGAATAAGCACGTGGCAACAATGTATATCGCGCCGTTGCAACCGTACATGAATAAGCACGTGGCAACGGACTGGCGACAATGTGTATCGCGCCGTTGCAACCATACATGTTAACAAGAAATAACGTAGTTAAGCGGCAGATTGCAGGTGAAATTTTATGACAGACTATGAAATACATTGTAAACGAAGCAGTGTCACCTTCAATCATTCTTCGTTGCATTTCAGCACAAACGCTTTCACTTTTTATACGCTTTATTTCCCATCGTTTACCTTAGCCCAATTATAGCTCCACGTTTCATTCGCTATGCTTATTACGTTTATTGTTATTATTATTTTTTTCACATGACATTTATCGCGTACATCTCTCTAGTATGTTCTGGTCCTGAAAAGGACCTTTTATGCGCACAGCGTGATGCTTATGCCTTCTTCTCAGTCTTCTTGGGCAGGAGCACCGCCTGGATGTTCGGAAGGACACCTCCCTGAGCGATGGTAACGCCCGACAGGAGCTTATTCAACTCCTCGTCGTTGCGGATGGCCAACTGCAAGTGACGAGGGATGATTCTCGTCTTCTTGTTGTCCCTGGCAGCGTTACCGGCCAACTCGAGGACTTCCGCGGCCAGGTACTCCATGACGGCGGCCAAGTAGACTGGGGCACCGGCACCAACACGCTCGGCATAGTTCCCCTTGCGGAGCAGACGGTGGATACGACCGACCGGAAACTGAAGACCGGCCCTGCTGGAGCGGGACTTGGACTTCCCCTTCACTTTTCCTCCCTTTCCTCGTCCGGACATGGCTGAATGCTTCTTTATCTGGTAGTGCTGTCTAATCGCTGTCAGACTCCTGGGCGCATTTATATAGGCTGCCGCCGTCCTAGCGACGCCACATCATGCTTTTACGTGATTGGTCGTCGAGGAGATTCGGCTCACGGAACGGACCAGGGGTACATAAGCAGGCGACTGATGATCGGCGAAAATACTGAAATCGACCCCGTTCGCCGAACGTGATCACCATGCCACCCAAGACGAGCGGAAAGGCTGCGAAGAAAGCGGGCAAGGCCCAGAAGAACATCTCCAAGGGAGACAAGAAGAAGAAGCGCAGGAGGAAGGAGAGCTACGCAATCTACATCTACAAAGTGCTGAAGCAGGTGCACCCCGACACCGGAATCTCCAGCAAGGCCATGAGCATCATGAACAGCTTCGTCAACGATATTTTCGAGAGAATCGCCGCCGAAGCTTCTCGCCTGGCTCACTACAACAAGCGCTCCACCATCACCAGCCGGGAGGTGCAGACCGCCGTCAGGCTCTTGCTTCCCGGTGAGCTGGCCAAGCACGCCGTCTCCGAGGGGACCAAGGCCGTCACCAAGTACACCAGCTCAAAGTAAATTCCTCGACGGGATTGCTTTGATGCATCCTAACGGCCCTTCTAAGGGCCATGAAATAATCTTCAGTTTTCAAATACCCGACTGCGATGGGCAATCGTCAATACTCGGCCGCAAAGGACGTACATAAATAAACGTAAAAACCTGGAAAATTAGAGTCCCACGCTTTCCTCCGATTCACCAACTACTTACCTGGTGTGCACGCGCGCGGTTCACGAAAAAATAGAGTAAATGTAAAGGAGAAACTTATGACAATAAAAGATGGACGAATTTCTTACCTCCTATTCAATTATATTTTCTACTGCTATGCGTCTGCATTTGATGAAATGACCGTCGAGATATTAAGGAAAAAATATTATATTCCCATGATTACTTCCCTTTCACCCAGTACTTTTCAAACCACTGACCTGCTATGCTCGTTTCTCAGACGTAAGCCTTGACTTACATGTCTCCCTCCGTCAAAAATAATATGGATTCACGGCGTCCGTCTCCCTCCGAAACTGGTACGCTTGTGGTCACGTTGCTCCTGCTTCACTTCCAGGGGCAGTAAATGACAGGTTCCCACATGCCCTTCCCACGCGGCCGTTTTTCCGCGAAGGCTAATTCCGCTTAACCTCCCGTCCCATCCGCTACGTCGTAAAACTCCTCGGGGGTTCAACGCGAGGAGGCAGGCAGGTAATGCGACCCGTCCTCGCCCCAAGTTTCTACGTTAACCAGAAAAGGGCTGTCGCAATGACCCACGTGGCATTCCGCACGAGGAAGAAATTTCTGTGGAAACCTCGCAAGCATAGAACGCAGCTGGGCAACAGCGTTCCTTGTACATTCACCAAGTCGTGACGAGCAGGCGTCGCAATAAACAAAATGGCGGGCAGTGAGCGCTTCCGTGGATTTTCCATTGTGCTAATTCTATCCAATCAATCAATTCCCAGAAACTATTTCTACGGAATGCATCGTCGTTAACAGCATATGGAATCAGCATCATTCGCACAAATAACAATTTATGTAATGGGCATCGGGTTTCCTTCTTGGGAAATCGGCATCTCGCTGAAACAATGTTGATAAACCTCCTCTGAACGAATCCCCCAAGTATTTTAAAGTCGATTGAGTGATTTTTCATCCTTTTCCGCAATTTTTTTTTTGCGATACTGCAACGATTTATCAGCAATTGATTACAAATGCATCGAGACAGACGTGACAAGTAGACCAGTTCTTTGATCACCATGCCTCCAAATGACCGATTCTTGTTATAGTTTTGAACCGGGGTCCCTTCCGCGGGACACGAAGGTTTTTCCGGTGCGAGACGGCTCATTCCCCTTCTTTTGAACGAAATTAACCTTTCCAGAAATCTTTACTTGTCTTGTCACGCCACAGAACAGAAAATGTTTCTCTAGGCAAAAGTTAAATGGTCCCAGTCCCAACTTACCCGCTAATTTTATTACGTTGATACACAAGGGATGGAAGGACATACGTTAATGTTGTTTATTTCTTTGCGGGATTAGGGAAATGAAATCTAGGGAAAAGAGGTCGAAGTTTGACGTGAAAGAAAAATCTTTAAAATTAGCGGCCGGTATAATCATTTATGAGATGATTGCATAACGTTTTCATTAAGGCGACTCTTCCTACAAGTGCTTTCTTTCCGAGTGCATTTCTGACGAAAAAGGTTGCCGCATGTGCCTACCTGTCCGTCCTTTTAGCATTTCTACTTTCTGCAAATTTGGTGAAAATCTTTACCGCATTAGCCCCATTGAAGAATCCACCCCGGCCGCATTTTGACACTAGGTACACGAGATCGTCACTTCACCGTATTCGACAACCGATTTCCCGCAGTGGCGTTAACCGAAGGACGCTCGGCTTTGAGGACAATAGTGATTCGTGAAGCGATATTTAATCAGATTCACCTAGTAACAGTGGCCGGGAATGGAATGGAATAACGTCCTTGCCTAGGCAACTTAGTAACATACAACTTAACTACGGACGGGAGAAAATGCCGACGAGCCGTGAAGCGGTGTAAATTTCATAACGATCGTGTGATTTTAAGACTCATGATATACACCATGACGATTAATTACCTTAGCAGTTGTGGTGATGCTTAATCACCGGGATATCATGTAATGTCATACCAGTCACAGCGAGGCGTTAATACTTAACATTGAACTTTGTCAAATTTGTGTAGTTGAAATCACCCTTATGACATCTGTTAATAAATTCATCCACACAGAGTACCAAATTAGTAAAATATCTCGGGTACGCAGCGATATGTAAACGGAGACAGTTTTTTTTTCAAAATCTCGGAATGGATGACAAACGTCCTCCATTAGCGAACATTTATGACAGTCATCACCTACCTCCTGCCGTGATAATGTCAAATTTTGCAATGCAACTACTGGTAATAAGAATGATTAAATTCGAGTCAACTAGTGTTACTTTCGAATAACGTTCCCCCATTGACACAACTGTCATTTACATATGAACACTAGAAACTAACACACACGAACGTGCACATAGACCTACGCAACCTTCAGTCGTCTACTTCATCGTGAGTGGATTGAATCCTCTTAACTCCTGATTGACTTTCGCTTCACATTGCAATGATCCCAGATTGGCCGGGGAAAAGACGACAATTTGTTTTCCTGTTCACTGGAATGCTTATTTCGTATCTTTTATGGTGATGTGCTAGGTACCAGACAGCTTAAAATTGTTAATCATCGTTCTTTTATTACTCGTGACGATAAAGTTGCTTCCGCATCGCTAAGAACCTCAAGGAATCAACAATGAACGGGGATGAAATATTTGATGGGTCCACATGTATTGATTAAGTAATGCAGAACGAAGTAGATACTGAGTAATTGAATTAACACAGGGGCTTCTTCGAGACAGAACCGAGAAATGATGTTCCGTGAACTGTCGACGGTGATAGAGTTCCACGAAAGAGAGGTCGTAGAGGAATGAACGGTTCCGGCTGTTAATGCCGCCCCTAGTCCCCCCAACCCCGCAAGCACTGGAAACCAGCCTGGATCCCTGATTACGATCCCAGGAAAAATCGTGTTCAAGTCTTTCCTACGCCAGATAGTATAATCTGTCATCACTATTGAACGCCGCATCACGCCCCGACGGCTTTTTCCCACGTTTTTTTTATTTATTCACAGGAATGTTTTCCAGGTAAGGGCTATTCACTCTACCTTATCCGTCAATCACTATCCCGACCCTCGAAAGTTACAAGGAAAAGTCGACCATTGCTCTAATGAAAGATATTATTCCAACGGCATGGAGGTAAAAAACAAGATCCATAAGCTTGACACACATTATGTCGATTGGAAACAAGTGGAAACGATGTGAAATTAGGTTGGAAGCAACTGAAAAATATTGTGACACGAATACAAGCCGTCATAGCTCCGCAACTACGACGAAAGGGATGTGGATATTATTGAGTTAAACGCATCTGTCCTATTTGCTTATGGCGATTCCCATCGTAATGATCGCGCATACAATCCCGCGATGCGCCCTATTTTCGCCGTTTCCGTGAATAAGACGTACGGCGGGGGATGTGTACCGAGCGAAATTGCCGACACGAATTACGTACGCTTACGAGAGCCTGGTTTTCAAGGAGTCGCTTTCACGTTGACTACGTCCCCGAGGTATCCCATCACACAGGGTCATTTAACGTGACATACAGCGTGTGTGTGGGAGGGATTTTTTTTTAAGGTCGTAGGGGTGTATTCCGTAACTTGACGGCACCGTGGAGAAAAGCACATCCAACGCATCGCACAGATAAGGAAGGTTAATAAAAGAAATGTACGCGATAACAAGTCGACGGCAGACGACTCTCCTCTTCGAAAGACGTGCAAGGAAACTAGGGTAGACATCCGCGGAAACGTGGATGTGGCGCCGTTTCAACGACAATAAGAGTTTTCCCGTGATGAAGTATCATTTCGTTTCCGAAGACATGCCGGTTGCTACAAATTCATCATCCCGCAACGAGGTACCGACGTCCGAAGCCGTTGGAGACGGAGCAAACTCGTCACGGCCGGGTCGCCACTGCGCGCCCTCGGCTACTACATTGTTTTTCCCGCCCGCTCACGGGGCTAAAGCATAATTCGGCGCCATCCTCGACTTTGTTGTACGTGAACTTTGACGTCCCATTCGCGTGCGTACAGTTCATTTCTTTTTCCCCTTCGGCCACCCCATGCAACCATTTCGAAGCCCACGCGGACGCGTCGTAAGGCGTGCGCTTAACGGGTGACTCCGTCTCCATTTGCGACTCGATAATCCTTTCCCACGGGCGCGGGAGGTGGGTGCGTCGCGACGCCCCCGAGTCGTCGAAAAATGCATAAACGTCCGCTTACGGGACAGGCACCGGGGAGGAACAGGAGGAAGGTTTGACAGGCGCCGAGTCAGGGGGAAGGCGTCCGAAGGGACCGTCTTCTCGGGGCCGCTTTCCGCGGCCGGCGCGCGGCCCACCGGGTCGCGAGCGCGTCCAATACCAGGTGAAGGATGGCCTCGAACGTACGTTACCTCGGATCTCGAGGAATCGACCCCGGTAGAAACGTGTGCAACGTTTATTCCCGGGTACGCCTTCGACAGGACGACAACCCGTATTTTGACGACCCGCTGCACACGAACTGGGCTCGCCAAACGCCTGGCGCCGCCACGGCCGACAGGGTGGAACCCTGACGGGCGCCGCGGCGCAAGGCGCCCTCGTTACGCGCCCCCGACACTCTCCGAAACGCGAAAGTCGGAGGAGGAGTGGAGTACAAACAATCCGAGAAGCGCACCGGAGGCGAGAGGAAGAGATCGTATTTTGCTCCGAAATGGTACGATAGCAAGGTGGACTTTCGTAAGAAATCCATGTCTTGGTAATTTTCTCTTTCTATCATCACGCAGCAGCCGATAACATGGCAGACGCAGCATCTGGAGCAGCGGCAGCCGCACCACCGGCAGCCCAGCCTTCGGGCACCGTCGCAGTAAAACCCCTGCCTTCTTCAGGAACCTCCGCGGCTTCCAAGAAGGCCAGCAAGGGCGGAGCAGCCAAGAAGGCTCGCGCAAAGCCGTCGCACCCGCCCACTTCCGAGATGGTTAACAACGCAGTCAAGGGCCTCAAGGAGCGCGGTGGCTCTTCCCTTCAAGCCATCAAGAAGTACATCGCAGCCAGCTACAAAGTGGACGCCGAGAGGCTCTCGCCTTTCATCAAGAAGTACCTCAAGGCGGCCGTCACCGCCGGAACTCTCGTCCAGACCAAGGGAAAGGGCGCCTCAGGTTCCTTCAAGCTGAGCCACAGCAAGAAGGCCGCACCCGCGGCAGCCAGCGGGACGACCAAGGCGAAAAAGGTCGTCAAGAAGACGGGAGTAAAGAAACCGAAAGCGGTCGGAGCCAAGAAGTCCTCCGAGAAGGCGTCCAGTGGCACCAAGAGGTCCGCGCCCAAGGAGCGAAGCAAGTCCGCGCCACCAGCCAAGAAGGCGAAGAAGGCGGCGGACAAGCCAAAGAAGAAGCCGGCGGCTGGGAAACCCGCCGCCAAGGCGGCAAAGTCCCCGTCGAAGGCGAAAAAGGCGGCCACCAAACCCAAGACCCCCAAGCCCAAGAAGACGCCCACCAAGGCCAAGCCCGCCGCCAAGAAACCTTCCGCCGCCCAGAAAAAGAAGTGAACCATCACTGCTTCGCCACCGGCGCACCTAGGACAGCAGACAGCGTCCAATCTCGGTCCTTTTTAGGACCATCATGTCTTCCAAAGATGCTTGCCACTCAATGCCCACGCCACTGAGCACGCCCAAAGTTAACATTTATCATGATTAATGCCATGCAAAAACAACGGTCCTATTTAAAATTGATGATGCGACATGGACGGACGAAAAAAAAAATTAAGAATAACATTCATAGAACGTGTAAAATGAACAACACGTCACGGAGTATTGTTTTCTTTTCGTTAAGCGCGTCAGGTAAGCATCGCACGAACTTTTATTTCATCTCATTTCATGCGTAGCCGTGCAAACGCACTTGCCATGCGCAAAGGAAATTTCATGTCGTCCATCATTCCAATGGATTTACATCGTCGTTAATTATTGTGCGATCGTGCTAAATTCAAACTTTTAAGTATGTACTGGTCCTGAAAAGGACCTTTGTTTTTCGGCCGAAAGTAGCTTTCTAAGCTCGCTCTCCGCGGATACGGCGGGCCAGCTGGATGTCCTTGGGCATGATGGTCACACGCTTAGCGTGGATGGCGCAGAGGTTGGTGTCCTCAAAGAGACCCACTAGGTAAGCCTCGCTGGCCTCCTGGAGAGCCATGACGGCGGAGCTCTGGAACCGAAGATCGGTCTTGAAGTCCTGGGCGATCTCACGCACCAGGCGCTGGAAGGGCAGCTTGCGGATGAGGAGCTCCGTGCTCTTCTGGTATCTCCTGATCTCACGAAGGGCCACGGTACCGGGGCGGTACCTGTGGGGCTTCTTGACGCCTCCCGTCGCCGGCGCGCTCTTGCGAGCGGCCTTGGTGGCCAGCTGCTTCCTCGGGGCCTTTCCTCCGGTGGACTTGCGGGCTGTCTGCTTCGTACGTGCCATTTCTGCGATCTGTAAAAAGCCGGGTCAACGCCGTCTTTTAAGCACTTCCGAGAATGGCGCCAGATAGTACGGGCGACGCTGATTGGTGGAGAGGTCGGGTACGTCATCGCCGCGGCGGCGACGTTTATAAATACCGGCGAAGGTGCATTTCAGGTCATCAGACAGCAGCCCTTACTACGAGCAGACTACAGAGATGACTGGACGCGGCAAGGGAGGAAAAGGCCTGGGAAAGGGAGGAGCCAAACGTCATCGCAAAGTTCTCCGCGATAACATCCAGGGCATCACCAAGCCGGCCATCCGCCGTCTCGCCCGCCGAGGTGGAGTGAAGCGTATCTCCGGACTCATCTACGAGGAGACGCGCGGTGTGCTCAAGGTGTTCCTTGAGAACGTTATTCGCGACGCCGTCACCTACACCGAACACGCCAAGAGGAAGACCGTCACAGCCATGGACGTCGTGTACGCACTCAAGCGACAGGGCCGCACTCTCTACGGGTTTGGCGGTTAGACACGACGCGACGGGATCGCCATCCGACACCCGGCGTACGTCGATAAAAAAGGTCCTTCTAAGGACCAATACAATGTTCAGAGATGGAGCCAATCCTTTGCCATAACGGAACGAAAAATTATTCCCTATTCGCCATAGCGTGTGTGACGGCGATAAATAGTAAAGTAAGACCTGTTCGAACGCAAAAAAAAAATGGCGGTGATAATAGAGTTGAAATTGTATGAGCCTTTACCGACGTTAAAGACATTGTCAGCGAATCGGAATAAGCACGTGGCAACGGACTGGCGACAATGTATATCGCGCCGTTGCAACCGTACAGGAATAAGCACGGGGCAACAATGTACTTCGCGCCGTTGCAACCGTACATGAATAAGCACGTGGCAACAATGTATATCGCGCCGTTGCAACCGTACATGAATAAGCACGTGGCAACGGACTGGCGACAATGTGTATCGCGCCGTTGCAACCATACATGTTAACAAGAAATAACGTAGTTAAGCGGCAGATTGCAGGTGAAATTTTATGACAGACTATGAAATACATTGTAAACGAAGCAGTGTCACCTTCAATCATTCTTCGTTGCATTTCAGCACAAACGCTTTCACTTTTTATACGCTTTATTTCCCATCGTTTACCTTAGCCCAATTATAGCTCCACGTTTCATTCGCTATGCTTATTACGTTTATTGTTATTATTATTTTTTTCACATGACATTTATCGCGTACATCTCTCTAGTATGTTCTGGTCCTGAAAAGGACCTTTTATGCGCACAGCGTGATGCTTATGCCTTCTTCTCAGTCTTCTTGGGCAGGAGCACCGCCTGGATGTTCGGAAGGACACCTCCCTGAGCGATGGTAACGCCCGACAGGAGCTTATTCAACTCCTCGTCGTTGCGGATGGCCAACTGCAAGTGACGAGGGATGATTCTCGTCTTCTTGTTGTCCCTGGCAGCGTTACCGGCCAACTCGAGGACTTCCGCGGCCAGGTACTCCATGACGGCGGCCAAGTAGACTGGGGCACCGGCACCAACACGCTCGGCATAGTTCCCCTTGCGGAGCAGACGGTGGATACGACCGACCGGAAACTGAAGACCGGCCCTGCTGGAGCGGGACTTGGACTTCCCCTTCACTTTTCCTCCCTTTCCTCGTCCGGACATGGCTGAATGCTTCTTTATCTGGTAGTGCTGTCTAATCGCTGTCAGACTCCTGGGCGCATTTATATAGGCTGCCGCCGTCCTAGCGACGCCACATCATGCTTTTACGTGATTGGTCGTCGAGGAGATTCGGCTCACGGAACGGACCAGGGGTACATAAGCAGGCGACTGATGATCGGCGAAAATACTGAAATCGACCCCGTTCGCCGAACGTGATCACCATGCCACCCAAGACGAGCGGAAAGGCTGCGAAGAAAGCGGGCAAGGCCCAGAAGAACATCTCCAAGGGAGACAAGAAGAAGAAGCGCAGGAGGAAGGAGAGCTACGCAATCTACATCTACAAAGTGCTGAAGCAGGTGCACCCCGACACCGGAATCTCCAGCAAGGCCATGAGCATCATGAACAGCTTCGTCAACGATATTTTCGAGAGAATCGCCGCCGAAGCTTCTCGCCTGGCTCACTACAACAAGCGCTCCACCATCACCAGCCGGGAGGTGCAGACCGCCGTCAGGCTCTTGCTTCCCGGTGAGCTGGCCAAGCACGCCGTCTCCGAGGGGACCAAGGCCGTCACCAAGTACACCAGCTCAAAGTAAATTCCTCGACGGGATTGCTTTGATGCATCCTAACGGCCCTTCTAAGGGCCATGAAATAATCTTCAGTTTTCAAATACCCGACTGCGATGGGCAATCGTCAATACTCGGCCGCAAAGGACGTACATAAATAAACGTAAAAACCTGGAAAATTAGAGTCCCACGCTTTCCTCCGATTCACCAACTACTTACCTGGTGTGCACGCGCGCGGTTCACGAAAAAATAGAGTAAATGTAAAGGAGAAACTTATGACAATAAAAGATGGACGAATTTCTTACCTCCTATTCAATTATATTTTCTACTGCTATGCGTCTGCATTTGATGAAAATGACCGTCGAGATATTAAGGAAAAAATATTATATTCCCATGATTACTTCCCTTTCACCCAGTACTTTTCAAACCACTGACCTGCTATGCTCGTTTCTCAGACGTAAGCCTTGACTTACATGTCTCCCTCCGTCAAAAATAATATGGATTCACGGCGTCCGTCTCCCTCCGAAACTGGTACGCTTGTGGTCACGTTGCTCCTGCTTCACTTCCAGGGGCAGTAAATGACAGGTTCCCACATGCCCTTCCCACGCGGCCGTTTTTCCGCGAAGGCTAATTCCGCTTAACCTCCCGTCCCATCCGCTACGTCGTAAAACTCCTCGGGGGTTCAACGCGAGGAGGCAGGCAGGTAATGCGACCCGTCCTCGCCCCAAGTTTCTACGTTAACCAGAAAAGGGCTGTCGCAATGACCCACGTGGCATTCCGCACGAGGAAGAAATTTCTGTGGAAACCTCGCAAGCATAGAACGCAGCTGGGCAACAGCGTTCCTTGTACATTCACCAAGTCGTGACGAGCAGGCGTCGCAATAAACAAAATGGCGGGCAGTGAGCGCTTCCGTGGATTTTCCATTGTGCTAATTCTATCCAATCAATCAATTCCCAGAAACTATTTCTACGGAATGCATCGTCGTTAACAGCATATGGAATCAGCATCATTCGCACAAATAACAATTTATGTAATGGGCATCGGGTTTCCTTCTTGGGAAATCGGCATCTCGCTGAAACAATGTTGATAAACCTCCTCTGAACGAATCCCCCAAGTATTTTAAAGTCGATTGAGTGATTTTTCATCCTTTTCCGCAATTTTTTTTTTGCGATACTGCAACGATTTATCAGCAATTGATTACAAATGCATCGAGACAGACGTGACAAGTAGACCAGTTCTTTGATCACCATGCCTCCAAATGACCGATTCTTGTTATAGTTTTGAACCGGGGTCCCTTCCGCGGGACACGAAGGTTTTTCCGGTGCGAGACGGCTCATTCCCCTTCTTTTGAACGAAATTAACCTTTCCAGAAATCTTTACTTGTCTTGTCACGCCACAGAACAGAAAATGTTTCTCTAGGCAAAAGTTAAATGGTCCCAGTCCCAACTTACCCGCTAATTTTATTACGTTGATACACAAGGGATGGAAGGACATACGTTAATGTTGTTTATTTCTTTGCGGGATTAGGGAAATGAAATCTAGGGAAAAGAGGTCGAAGTTTGACGTGAAAGAAAAATCTTTAAAATTAGCGGCCGGTATAATCATTTATGAGATGATTGCATAACGTTTTCATTAAGGCGACTCTTCCTACAAGTGCTTTCTTTCCGAGTGCATTTCTGACGAAAAAGGTTGCCGCATGTGCCTACCTGTCCGTCCTTTTAGCATTTCTACTTTCTGCAAATTTGGTGAAAATCTTTACCGCATTAGCCCCATTGAAGAATCCACCCCGGCCGCATTTTGACACTAGGTACACGAGATCGTCACTTCACCGTATTCGACAACCGATTTCCCGCAGTGGCGTTAACCGAAGGACGCTCGGCTTTGAGGACAATAGTGATTCGTGAAGCGATATTTAATCAGATTCACCTAGTAACAGTGGCCGGGAATGGAATGGAATAACGTCCTTGCCTAGGCAACTTAGTAACATACAACTTAACTACGGACGGGAGAAAATGCCGACGAGCCGTGAAGCGGTGTAAATTTCATAACGATCGTGTGATTTTAAGACTCATGATATACACCATGACGATTAATTACCTTAGCAGTTGTGGTGATGCTTAATCACCGGGATATCATGTAATGTCATACCAGTCACAGCGAGGCGTTAATACTTAACATTGAACTTTGTCAAATTTGTGTAGTTGAAATCACCCTTATGACATCTGTTAATAAATTCATCCACACAGAGTACCAAATTAGTAAAATATCTCGGGTACGCAGCGATATGTAAACGGAGACAGTTTTTTTTTCAAAATCTCGGAATGGATGACAAACGTCCTCCATTAGCGAACATTTATGACAGTCATCACCTACCTCCTGCCGTGATAATGTCAAATTTTGCAATGCAACTACTGGTAATAAGAATGATTAAATTCGAGTCAACTAGTGTTACTTTCGAATAACGTTCCCCCATTGACACAACTGTCATTTACATATGAACACTAGAAACTAACACACACGAACGTGCACATAGACCTACGCAACCTTCAGTCGTCTACTTCATCGTGAGTGGATTGAATCCTCTTAACTCCTGATTGACTTTCGCTTCACATTGCAATGATCCCAGATTGGCCGGGGAAAAGACGACAATTTGTTTTCCTGTTCACTGGAATGCTTATTTCGTATCTTTTATGGTGATGTGCTAGGTACCAGACAGCTTAAAATTGTTAATCATCGTTCTTTTATTACTCGTGACGATAAAGTTGCTTCCGCATCGCTAAGAACCTCAAGGAATCAACAATGAACGGGGATGAAATATTTGATGGGTCCACATGTATTGATTAAGTAATGCAGAACGAAGTAGATACTGAGTAATTGAATTAACACAGGGGCTTCTTCGAGACAGAACCGAGAAATGATGTTCCGTGAACTGTCGACGGTGATAGAGTTCCACGAAAGAGAGGTCGTAGAGGAATGAACGGTTCCGGCTGTTAATGCCGCCCCTAGTCCCCCCAACCCCGCAAGCACTGGAAACCAGCCTGGATCCCTGATTACGATCCCAGGAAAAATCGTGTTCAAGTCTTTCCTACGCCAGATAGTATAATCTGTCATCACTATTGAACGCCGCATCACGCCCCGACGGCTTTTTCCCACGTTTTTTTTATTTATTCACAGGAATGTTTTCCAGGTAAGGGCTATTCACTCTACCTTATCCGTCAATCACTATCCCGACCCTCGAAAGTTACAAGGAAAAGTCGACCATTGCTCTAATGAAAGATATTATTCCAACGGCATGGAGGTAAAAAACAAGATCCATATGCTTGACACACATTATGTCGATTGGAAACAAGTGGAAACGATGTGAAATTAGGTTGGAAGCAACTGAAAAATATTGTGACACGAATACAAGCCGTCATAGCTCCGCAACTACGACGAAAGGGATGTGGATATTATTGAGTTAAACGCATCTGTCCTATTTGCTTATGGCGATTCCCATCGTAATGATCGCGCATACAATCCCGCGATGCGCCCTATTTTCGCCGTTTCCGTGAATAAGACGTACGGCGGGGGATGTGTACCGAGCGAAATTGCCGACACGAATTACGTACGCTTACGAGAGCCTGGTTTTCAAGGAGTCGCTTTCACGTTGACTACGTCCCCGAGGTATCCCATCACACAGGGTCATTTAACGTGACATACAGCGTGTGTGTGGGAGGGATTTTTTTTTAAGGTCGTAGGGGTGTATTCCGTAACTTGACGGCACCGTGGAGAAAAGCACATCCAACGCATCGCACAGATAAGGAAGGTTAATAAAAGAAATGTACGCGATAACAAGTCGACGGCAGACGACTCTCCTCTTCGAAAGACGTGCAAGGAAACTAGGGTAGACATCCGCGGAAACGTGGATGTGGCGCCGTATCAACGACAATAAGAGTTTTCCCGTGATGAAGTATCATTTCGTTTCCGAAGACATGCCGGTTGCTACAAATTCATCATCCCGCAACGAGGTACCGACGTCCGAAGCCGTTGGAGACGGAGCAAACTCGTCACGGCCGGGTCGCCACTGCGCGCCCTCGGCTACTACATTGTTTTTCCCGCCCGCTCACGGGGCTAAAGCATAATTCGGCGCCATCCTCGACTTTGTTGTACGTGAACTTTGACGTCCCATTCGCGTGCGTACAGTTCATTTCTTTTTCCCCTTCGGCCACCCCATGCAACCATTTCGAAGCCCACGCGGACGCGTCGTAAGGCGTGCGCTTAACGGGTGACTCCGTCTCCATTTGCGACTCGATAATCCTTTCCCACGGGCGCGGGAGGTGGGTGCGTCGCGACGCCCCCGAGTCGTCGAAAAATGCATAAACGTCCGCTTACGGGACAGGCACCGGGGAGGAACAGGAGGAAGGTTTGACAGGCGCCGAGTCAGGGGGAAGGCGTCCGAAGGGACCGTCTTCTCGGGGCCGCTTTCCGCGGCCGGCGCGCGGCCCACCGGGTCGCGAGCGCGTCCAATACCAGGTGAAGGATGGCCTCGAACGTACGTTACCTCGGATCTCGAGGAATCGACCCCGGTAGAAACGTGTGCAACGTTTATTCCCGGGTACGCCTTCGACAGGACGACAACCCGTATTTTGACGACCCGCTGCACACGAACTGGGCTCGCCAAACGCCTGGCGCCGCCACGGCCGACAGGGTGGAACCCTGACGGGCGCCGCGGCGCAAGGCGCCCTCGTTACGCGCCCCCGACACTCTCCGAAACGCGAAAGTCGGAGGAGGAGTGGAGTACAAACAATCCGAGAAGCGCACCGGAGGCGAGAGGAAGAGATCGTATTTTGCTCCGAAATGGTACGATAGCAAGGTGGACTTTCGTAAGAAATCCATGTCTTGGTAATTTTCTCTTTCTATCATCACGCAGCAGCCGATAACATGGCAGACGCAGCATCTGGAGCAGCGGCAGCCGCACCACCGGCAGCCCAGCCTTCGGGCACCGTCGCAGTAAAACCCCTGCCTTCTTCAGGAACCTCCGCGGCTTCCAAGAAGGCCAGCAAGGGCGGAGCAGCCAAGAAGGCTCGCGCAAAGCCGTCGCACCCGCCCACTTCCGAGATGGTTAACAACGCAGTCAAGGGCCTCAAGGAGCGCGGTGGCTCTTCCCTTCAAGCCATCAAGAAGTACATCGCAGCCAGCTACAAAGTGGACGCCGAGAGGCTCTCGCCTTTCATCAAGAAGTACCTCAAGGCGGCCGTCACCGCCGGAACTCTCGTCCAGACCAAGGGAAAGGGCGCCTCAGGTTCCTTCAAGCTGAGCCACAGCAAGAAGGCCGCACCCGCGGCAGCCAGCGGGACGACCAAGGCGAAAAAGGTCGTCAAGAAGACGGGAGTAAAGAAACCGAAAGCGGTCGGAGCCAAGAAGTCCTCCGAGAAGGCGTCCAGTGGCACCAAGAGGTCCGCGCCCAAGGAGCGAAGCAAGTCCGCGCCACCAGCCAAGAAGGCGAAGAAGGCGGCGGACAAGCCAAAGAAGAAGCCGGCGGCTGGGAAACCCGCCGCCAAGGCGGCAAAGTCCCCGTCGAAGGCGAAAAAGGCGGCCACCAAACCCAAGACCCCCAAGCCCAAGAAGACGCCCACCAAGGCCAAGCCCGCCGCCAAGAAACCTTCCGCCGCCCAGAAAAAGAAGTGAACCATCACTGCTTCGCCACCGGCGCACCTAGGACAGCAGACAGCGTCCAATCTCGGTCCTTTTTAGGACCATCATGTCTTCCAAAGATGCTTGCCACTCAATGCCCACGCCACTGAGCACGCCCAAAGTTAACATTTATCATGATTAATGCCATGCAAAAACAACGGTCCTATTTAAAATTGATGATGCGACATGGACGGACGAAAAAAAAAATTAAGAATAACATTCATAGAACGTGTAAAATGAACAACACGTCACGGAGTATTGTTTTCTTTTCGTTAAGCGCGTCAGGTAAGCATCGCACGAACTTTTATTTCATCTCATTTCATGCGTAGCCGTGCAAACGCACTTGCCATGCGCAAAGGAAATTTCATGTCGTCCATCATTCCAATGGATTTACATCGTCGTTAATTATTGTGCGATCGTGCTAAATTCAAACTTTTAAGTATGTACTGGTCCTGAAAAGGACCTTTGTTTTTCGGCCGAAAGTAGCTTTCTAAGCTCGCTCTCCGCGGATACGGCGGGCCAGCTGGATGTCCTTGGGCATGATGGTCACACGCTTAGCGTGGATGGCGCAGAGGTTGGTGTCCTCAAAGAGACCCACTAGGTAAGCCTCGCTGGCCTCCTGGAGAGCCATGACGGCGGAGCTCTGGAACCGAAGATCGGTCTTGAAGTCCTGGGCGATCTCACGCACCAGGCGCTGGAAGGGCAGCTTGCGGATGAGGAGCTCCGTGCTCTTCTGGTATCTCCTGATCTCACGAAGGGCCACGGTACCGGGGCGGTACCTGTGGGGCTTCTTGACGCCTCCCGTCGCCGGCGCGCTCTTGCGAGCGGCCTTGGTGGCCAGCTGCTTCCTCGGGGCCTTTCCTCCGGTGGACTTGCGGGCTGTCTGCTTCGTACGTGCCATTTCTGCGATCTGTAAAAAGCCGGGTCAACGCCGTCTTTTAAGCACTTCCGAGAATGGCGCCAGATAGTACGGGCGACGCTGATTGGTGGAGAGGTCGGGTACGTCATCGCCGCGGCGGCGACGTTTATAAATACCGGCGAAGGTGCATTTCAGGTCATCAGACAGCAGCCCTTACTACGAGCAGACTACAGAGATGACTGGACGCGGCAAGGGAGGAAAAGGCCTGGGAAAGGGAGGAGCCAAACGTCATCGCAAAGTTCTCCGCGATAACATCCAGGGCATCACCAAGCCGGCCATCCGCCGTCTCGCCCGCCGAGGTGGAGTGAAGCGTATCTCCGGACTCATCTACGAGGAGACGCGCGGTGTGCTCAAGGTGTTCCTTGAGAACGTTATTCGCGACGCCGTCACCTACACCGAACACGCCAAGAGGAAGACCGTCACAGCCATGGACGTCGTGTACGCACTCAAGCGACAGGGCCGCACTCTCTACGGGTTTGGCGGTTAGACACGACGCGACGGGATCGCCATCCGACACCCGGCGTACGTCGATAAAAAAGGTCCTTCTAAGGACCAATACAATGTTCAGAGATGGAGCCAATCCTTTGCCATAACGGAACGAAAAATTATTCCCTATTCGCCATAGCGTGTGTGACGGCGATAAATAGTAAAGTAAGACCTGTTCGAACGCAAAAAAAAAATGGCGGTGATAATAGAGTTGAAATTGTATGAGCCTTTACCGACGTTAAAGACATTGTCAGCGAATCGGAATAAGCACGTGGCAACGGACTGGCGACAATGTATATCGCGCCGTTGCAACCGTACAGGAATAAGCACGGGGCAACAATGTACTTCGCGCCGTTGCAACCGTACATGAATAAGCACGTGGCAACAATGTATATCGCGCCGTTGCAACCGTACATGAATAAGCACGTGGCAACGGACTGGCGACAATGTGTATCGCGCCGTTGCAACCATACATGTTAACAAGAAATAACGTAGTTAAGCGGCAGATTGCAGGTGAAATTTTATGACAGACTATGAAATACATTGTAAACGAAGCAGTGTCACCTTCAATCATTCTTCGTTGCATTTCAGCACAAACGCTTTCACTTTTTATACGCTTTATTTCCCATCGTTTACCTTAGCCCAATTATAGCTCCACGTTTCATTCGCTATGCTTATTACGTTTATTGTTATTATTATTTTTTTCACATGACATTTATCGCGTACATCTCTCTAGTATGTTCTGGTCCTGAAAAGGACCTTTTATGCGCACAGCGTGATGCTTATGCCTTCTTCTCAGTCTTCTTGGGCAGGAGCACCGCCTGGATGTTCGGAAGGACACCTCCCTGAGCGATGGTAACGCCCGACAGGAGCTTATTCAACTCCTCGTCGTTGCGGATGGCCAACTGCAAGTGACGAGGGATGATTCTCGTCTTCTTGTTGTCCCTGGCAGCGTTACCGGCCAACTCGAGGACTTCCGCGGCCAGGTACTCCATGACGGCGGCCAAGTAGACTGGGGCACCGGCACCAACACGCTCGGCATAGTTCCCCTTGCGGAGCAGACGGTGGATACGACCGACCGGAAACTGAAGACCGGCCCTGCTGGAGCGGGACTTGGACTTCCCCTTCACTTTTCCTCCCTTTCCTCGTCCGGACATGGCTGAATGCTTCTTTATCTGGTAGTGCTGTCTAATCGCTGTCAGACTCCTGGGCGCATTTATATAGGCTGCCGCCGTCCTAGCGACGCCACATCATGCTTTTACGTGATTGGTCGTCGAGGAGATTCGGCTCACGGAACGGACCAGGGGTACATAAGCAGGCGACTGATGATCGGCGAAAATACTGAAATCGACCCCGTTCGCCGAACGTGATCACCATGCCACCCAAGACGAGCGGAAAGGCTGCGAAGAAAGCGGGCAAGGCCCAGAAGAACATCTCCAAGGGAGACAAGAAGAAGAAGCGCAGGAGGAAGGAGAGCTACGCAATCTACATCTACAAAGTGCTGAAGCAGGTGCACCCCGACACCGGAATCTCCAGCAAGGCCATGAGCATCATGAACAGCTTCGTCAACGATATTTTCGAGAGAATCGCCGCCGAAGCTTCTCGCCTGGCTCACTACAACAAGCGCTCCACCATCACCAGCCGGGAGGTGCAGACCGCCGTCAGGCTCTTGCTTCCCGGTGAGCTGGCCAAGCACGCCGTCTCCGAGGGGACCAAGGCCGTCACCAAGTACACCAGCTCAAAGTAAATTCCTCGACGGGATTGCTTTGATGCATCCTAACGGCCCTTCTAAGGGCCATGAAATAATCTTCAGTTTTCAAATACCCGACTGCGATGGGCAATCGTCAATACTCGGCCGCAAAGGACGTACATAAATAAACGTAAAAACCTGGAAAATTAGAGTCCCACGCTTTCCTCCGATTCACCAACTACTTACCTGGTGTGCACGCGCGCGCGTTCACGAAAAAATAGAGTAAATGTAAAGGAGAAACTTATGACAATAAAAGATGGACGAATTTCTTACCTCCTATTCAATTATATTTTCTACTGCTATGCGTCTGCATTTGATGAAAATGACCGTCGAGATATTAAGGAAAAAATATTATATTCCCATGATTACTTCCCTTTCACCCAGTACTTTTCAAACCACTGACCTGCTATGCTCGTTTCTCAGACGTAAGCCTTGACTTACATGTCTCCCTCCGTCAAAAATAATATGGATTCACGGCGTCCGTCTCCCTCCGAAACTGGTACGCTTGTGGTCACGTTGCTCCTGCTTCACTTCCAGGGGCAGTAAATGACAGGTTCCCACATGCCCTTCCCACGCGGCCGTTTTTCCGCGAAGGCTAATTCCGCTTAACCTCCCGTCCCATCCGCTACGTCGTAAAACTCCTCGGGGGTTCAACGCGAGGAGGCAGGCAGGTAATGCGACCCGTCCTCGCCCCAAGTTTCTACGTTAACCAGAAAAGGGCTGTCGCAATGACCCACGTGGCATTCCGCACGAGGAAGAAATTTCTGTGGAAACCTCGCAAGCATAGAACGCAGCTGGGCAACAGCGTTCCTTGTACATTCACCAAGTCGTGACGAGCAGGCGTCGCAATAAACAAAATGGCGGGCAGTGAGCGCTTCCGTGGATTTTCCATTGTGCTAATTCTATCCAATCAATCAATTCCCAGAAACTATTTCTACGGAATGCATCGTCGTTAACAGCATATGGAATCAGCATCATTCGCACAAATAACAATTTATGTAATGGGCATCGGGTTTCCTTCTTGGGAAATCGGCATCTCGCTGAAACAATGTTGATAAACCTCCTCTGAACGAATCCCCCAAGTATTTTAAAGTCGATTGAGTGATTTTTCATCCTTTTCCGCAATTTTTTTTTTGCGATACTGCAACGATTTATCAGCAATTGATTACAAATGCATCGAGACAGACGTGACAAGTAGACCAGTTCTTTGATCACCATGCCTCCAAATGACCGATTCTTGTTATAGTTTTGAACCGGGGTCCCTTCCGCGGGACACGAAGGTTTTTCCGGTGCGAGACGGCTCATTCCCCTTCTTTTGAACGAAATTAACCTTTCCAGAAATCTTTACTTGTCTTGTCACGCCACAGAACAGAAAATGTTTCTCTAGGCAAAAGTTAAATGGTCCCAGTCCCAACTTACCCGCTAATTTTATTACGTTGATACACAAGGGATGGAAGGACATACGTTAATGTTGTTTATTTCTTTGCGGGATTAGGGAAATGAAATCTAGGGAAAAGAGGTCGAAGTTTGACGTGAAAGAAAAATCTTTAAAATTAGCGGCCGGTATAATCATTTATGAGATGATTGCATAACGTTTTCATTAAGGCGACTCTTCCTACAAGTGCTTTCTTTCCGAGTGCATTTCTGACGAAAAAGGTTGCCGCATGTGCCTACCTGTCCGTCCTTTTAGCATTTCTACTTTCTGCAAATTTGGTGAAAATCTTTACCGCATTAGCCCCATTGAAGAATCCACCCCGGCCGCATTTTGACACTAGGTACACGAGATCGTCACTTCACCGTATTCGACAACCGATTTCCCGCAGTGGCGTTAACCGAAGGACGCTCGGCTTTGAGGACAATAGTGATTCGTGAAGCGATATTTAATCAGATTCACCTAGTAACAGTGGCCGGGAATGGAATGGAATAACGTCCTTGCCTAGGCAACTTAGTAACATACAACTTAACTACGGACGGGAGAAAATGCCGACGAGCCGTGAAGCGGTGTAAATTTCATAACGATCGTGTGATTTTAAGACTCATGATATACACCATGACGATTAATTACCTTAGCAGTTGTGGTGATGCTTAATCACCGGGATATCATGTAATGTCATACCAGTCACAGCGAGGCGTTAATACTTAACATTGAACTTTGTCAAATTTGTGTAGTTGAAATCACCCTTATGACATCTGTTAATAAATTCATCCACACAGAGTACCAAATTAGTAAAATATCTCGGGTACGCAGCGATATGTAAACGGAGACAGTTTTTTTTTCAAAATCTCGGAATGGATGACAAACGTCCTCCATTAGCGAACATTTATGACAGTCATCACCTACCTCCTGCCGTGATAATGTCAAATTTTGCAATGCAACTACTGGTAATAAGAATGATTAAATTCGAGTCAACTAGTGTTACTTTCGAATAACGTTCCCCCATTGACACAACTGTCATTTACATATGAACACTAGAAACTAACACACACGAACGTGCACATAGACCTACGCAACCTTCAGTCGTCTACTTCATCGTGAGTGGATTGAATCCTCTTAACTCCTGATTGACTTTCGCTTCACATTGCAATGATCCCAGATTGGCCGGGGAAAAGACGACAATTTGTTTTCCTGTTCACTGGAATGCTTATTTCGTATCTTTTATGGTGATGTGCTAGGTACCAGACAGCTTAAAATTGTTAATCATCGTTCTTTTATTACTCGTGACGATAAAGTTGCTTCCGCATCGCTAAGAACCTCAAGGAATCAACAATGAACGGGGATGAAATATTTGATGGGTCCACATGTATTGATTAAGTAATGCAGAACGAAGTAGATACTGAGTAATTGAATTAACACAGGGGCTTCTTCGAGACAGAACCGAGAAATGATGTTCCGTGAACTGTCGACGGTGATAGAGTTCCACGAAAGAGAGGTCGTAGAGGAATGAACGGTTCCGGCTGTTAATGCCGCCCCTAGTCCCCCCAACCCCGCAAGCACTGGAAACCAGCCTGGATCCCTGATTACGATCCCAGGAAAAATCGTGTTCAAGTCTTTCCTACGCCAGATAGTATAATCTGTCATCACTATTGAACGCCGCATCACGCCCCGACGGCTTTTTCCCACGTTTTTTTTATTTATTCACAGGAATGTTTTCCAGGTAAGGGCTATTCACTCTACCTTATCCGTCAATCACTATCCCGACCCTCGAAAGTTACAAGGAAAAGTCGACCATTGCTCTAATGAAAGATATTATTCCAACGGCATGGAGGTAAAAAACAAGATCCATATGCTTGACACACATTATGTCGATTGGAAACAAGTGGAAACGATGTGAAATTAGGTTGGAAGCAACTGAAAAATATTGTGACACGAATACAAGCCGTCATAGCTCCGCAACTACGACGAAAGGGATGTGGATATTATTGAGTTAAACGCATCTGTCCTATTTGCTTATGGCGATTCCCATCGTAATGATCGCGCATACAATCCCGCGATGCGCCCTATTTTCGCCGTTTCCGTGAATAAGACGTACGGCGGGGGATGTGTACCGAGCGAAATTGCCGACACGAATTACGTACGCTTACGAGAGCCTGGTTTTCAAGGAGTCGCTTTCACGTTGACTACGTCCCCGAGGTATCCCATCACACAGGGTCATTTAACGTGACATACAGCGTGTGTGTGGGAGGGATTTTTTTTTAAGGTCGTAGGGGTGTATTCCGTAACTTGACGGCACCGTGGAGAAAAGCACATCCAACGCATCGCACAGATAAGGAAGGTTAATAAAAGAAATGTACGCGATAACAAGTCGACGGCAGACGACTCTCCTCTTCGAAAGACGTGCAAGGAAACTAGGGTAGACATCCGCGGAAACGTGGATGTGGCGCCGTTTCAACGACAATAAGAGTTTTCCCGTGATGAAGTATCATTTCGTTTCCGAAGACATGCCGGTTGCTACAAATTCATCATCCCGCAACGAGGTACCGACGTCCGAAGCCGTTGGAGACGGAGCAAACTCGTCACGGCCGGGTCGCCACTGCGCGCCCTCGGCTACTACATTGTTTTTCCCGCCCGCTCACGGGGCTAAAGCATAATTCGGCGCCATCCTCGACTTTGTTGTACGTGAACTTTGACGTCCCATTCGCGTGCGTACAGTTCATTTCTTTTTCCCCTTCGGCCACCCCATGCAACCATTTCGAAGCCCACGCGGACGCGTCGTAAGGCGTGCGCTTAACGGGTGACTCCGTCTCCATTTGCGACTCGATAATCCTTTCCCACGGGCGCGGGAGGTGGGTGCGTCGCGACGCCCCCGAGTCGTCGAAAAATGCATAAACGTCCGCTTACGGGACAGGCACCGGGGAGGAACAGGAGGAAGGTTTGACAGGCGCCGAGTCAGGGGGAAGGCGTCCGAAGGGACCGTCTTCTCGGGGCCGCTTTCCGCGGCCGGCGCGCGGCCCACCGGGTCGCGAGCGCGTCCAATACCAGGTGAAGGATGGCCTCGAACGTACGTTACCTCGGATCTCGAGGAATCGACCCCGGTAGAAACGTGTGCAACGTTTATTCCCGGGTACGCCTTCGACAGGACGACAACCCGTATTTTGACGACCCGCTGCACACGAACTGGGCTCGCCAAACGCCTGGCGCCGCCACGGCCGACAGGGTGGAACCCTGACGGGCGCCGCGGCGCAAGGCGCCCTCGTTACGCGCCCCCGACACTCTCCGAAACGCGAAAGTCGGAGGAGGAGTGGAGTACAAACAATCCGAGAAGCGCACCGGAGGCGAGAGGAAGAGATCGTATTTTGCTCCGAAATGGTACGATAGCAAGGTGGACTTTCGTAAGAAATCCATGTCTTGGTAATTTTCTCTTTCTATCATCACGCAGCAGCCGATAACATGGCAGACGCAGCATCTGGAGCAGCGGCAGCCGCACCACCGGCAGCCCAGCCTTCGGGCACCGTCGCAGTAAAACCCCTGCCTTCTTCAGGAACCTCCGCGGCTTCCAAGAAGGCCAGCAAGGGCGGAGCAGCCAAGAAGGCTCGCGCAAAGCCGTCGCACCCGCCCACTTCCGAGATGGTTAACAACGCAGTCAAGGGCCTCAAGGAGCGCGGTGGCTCTTCCCTTCAAGCCATCAAGAAGTACATCGCAGCCAGCTACAAAGTGGACGCCGAGAGGCTCTCGCCTTTCATCAAGAAGTACCTCAAGGCGGCCGTCACCGCCGGAACTCTCGTCCAGACCAAGGGAAAGGGCGCCTCAGGTTCCTTCAAGCTGAGCCACAGCAAGAAGGCCGCACCCGCGGCAGCCAGCGGGACGACCAAGGCGAAAAAGGTCGTCAAGAAGACGGGAGTAAAGAAACCGAAAGCGGTCGGAGCCAAGAAGTCCTCCGAGAAGGCGTCCAGTGGCACCAAGAGGTCCGCGCCCAAGGAGCGAAGCAAGTCCGCGCCACCAGCCAAGAAGGCGAAGAAGGCGGCGGACAAGCCAAAGAAGAAGCCGGCGGCTGGGAAACCCGCCGCCAAGGCGGCAAAGTCCCCGTCGAAGGCGAAAAAGGCGGCCACCAAACCCAAGACCCCCAAGCCCAAGAAGACGCCCACCAAGGCCAAGCCCGCCGCCAAGAAACCTTCCGCCGCCCAGAAAAAGAAGTGAACCATCACTGCTTCGCCACCGGCGCACCTAGGACAGCAGACAGCGTCCAATCTCGGTCCTTTTTAGGACCATCATGTCTTCCAAAGATGCTTGCCACTCAATGCCCACGCCACTGAGCACGCCCAAAGTTAACATTTATCATGATTAATGCCATGCAAAAACAACGGTCCTATTTAAAATTGATGATGCGACATGGACGGACGAAAAAAAAAATTAAGAATAACATTCATAGAACGTGTAAAATGAACAACACGTCACGGAGTATTGTTTTCTTTTCGTTAAGCGCGTCAGGTAAGCATCGCACGAACTTTTATTTCATCTCATTTCATGCGTAGCCGTGCAAACGCACTTGCCATGCGCAAAGGAAATTTCATGTCGTCCATCATTCCAATGGATTTACATCGTCGTTAATTATTGTGCGATCGTGCTAAATTCAAACTTTTAAGTATGTACTGGTCCTGAAAAGGACCTTTGTTTTTCGGCCGAAAGTAGCTTTCTAAGCTCGCTCTCCGCGGATACGGCGGGCCAGCTGGATGTCCTTGGGCATGATGGTCACACGCTTAGCGTGGATGGCGCAGAGGTTGGTGTCCTCAAAGAGACCCACTAGGTAAGCCTCGCTGGCCTCCTGGAGAGCCATGACGGCGGAGCTCTGGAACCGAAGATCGGTCTTGAAGTCCTGGGCGATCTCACGCACCAGGCGCTGGAAGGGCAGCTTGCGGATGAGGAGCTCCGTGCTCTTCTGGTATCTCCTGATCTCACGAAGGGCCACGGTACCGGGGCGGTACCTGTGGGGCTTCTTGACGCCTCCCGTCGCCGGCGCGCTCTTGCGAGCGGCCTTGGTGGCCAGCTGCTTCCTCGGGGCCTTTCCTCCGGTGGACTTGCGGGCTGTCTGCTTCGTACGTGCCATTTCTGCGATCTGTAAAAAGCCGGGTCAACGCCGTCTTTTAAGCACTTCCGAGAATGGCGCCAGATAGTACGGGCGACGCTGATTGGTGGAGAGGTCGGGTACGTCATCGCCGCGGCGGCGACGTTTATAAATACCGGCGAAGGTGCATTTCAGGTCATCAGACAGCAGCCCTTACTACGAGCAGACTACAGAGATGACTGGACGCGGCAAGGGAGGAAAAGGCCTGGGAAAGGGAGGAGCCAAACGTCATCGCAAAGTTCTCCGCGATAACATCCAGGGCATCACCAAGCCGGCCATCCGCCGTCTCGCCCGCCGAGGTGGAGTGAAGCGTATCTCCGGACTCATCTACGAGGAGACGCGCGGTGTGCTCAAGGTGTTCCTTGAGAACGTTATTCGCGACGCCGTCACCTACACCGAACACGCCAAGAGGAAGACCGTCACAGCCATGGACGTCGTGTACGCACTCAAGCGACAGGGCCGCACTCTCTACGGGTTTGGCGGTTAGACACGACGCGACGGGATCGCCATCCGACACCCGGCGTACGTCGATAAAAAAGGTCCTTCTAAGGACCAATACAATGTTCAGAGATGGAGCCAATCCTTTGCCATAACGGAACGAAAAATTATTCCCTATTCGCCATAGCGTGTGTGACGGCGATAAATAGTAAAGTAAGACCTGTTCGAACGCAAAAAAAAAATGGCGGTGATAATAGAGTTGAAATTGTATGAGCCTTTACCGACGTTAAAGACATTGTCAGCGAATCGGAATAAGCACGTGGCAACGGACTGGCGACAATGTATATCGCGCCGTTGCAACCGTACAGGAATAAGCACGGGGCAACAATGTACTTCGCGCCGTTGCAACCGTACATGAATAAGCACGTGGCAACAATGTATATCGCGCCGTTGCAACCGTACATGAATAAGCACGTGGCAACGGACTGGCGACAATGTGTATCGCGCCGTTGCAACCATACATGTTAACAAGAAATAACGTAGTTAAGCGGCAGATTGCAGGTGAAATTTTATGACAGACTATGAAATACATTGTAAACGAAGCAGTGTCACCTTCAATCATTCTTCGTTGCATTTCAGCACAAACGCTTTCACTTTTTATACGCTTTATTTCCCATCGTTTACCTTAGCCCAATTATAGCTCCACGTTTCATTCGCTATGCTTATTACGTTTATTGTTATTATTATTTTTTTCACATGACATTTATCGCGTACATCTCTCTAGTATGTTCTGGTCCTGAAAAGGACCTTTTATGCGCACAGCGTGATGCTTATGCCTTCTTCTCAGTCTTCTTGGGCAGGAGCACCGCCTGGATGTTCGGAAGGACACCTCCCTGAGCGATGGTAACGCCCGACAGGAGCTTATTCAACTCCTCGTCGTTGCGGATGGCCAACTGCAAGTGACGAGGGATGATTCTCGTCTTCTTGTTGTCCCTGGCAGCGTTACCGGCCAACTCGAGGACTTCCGCGGCCAGGTACTCCATGACGGCGGCCAAGTAGACTGGGGCACCGGCACCAACACGCTCGGCATAGTTCCCCTTGCGGAGCAGACGGTGGATACGACCGACCGGAAACTGAAGACCGGCCCTGCTGGAGCGGGACTTGGACTTCCCCTTCACTTTTCCTCCCTTTCCTCGTCCGGACATGGCTGAATGCTTCTTTATCTGGTAGTGCTGTCTAATCGCTGTCAGACTCCTGGGCGCATTTATATAGGCTGCCGCCGTCCTAGCGACGCCACATCATGCTTTTACGTGATTGGTCGTCGAGGAGATTCGGCTCACGGAACGGACCAGGGGTACATAAGCAGGCGACTGATGATCGGCGAAAATACTGAAATCGACCCCGTTCGCCGAACGTGATCACCATGCCACCCAAGACGAGCGGAAAGGCTGCGAAGAAAGCGGGCAAGGCCCAGAAGAACATCTCCAAGGGAGACAAGAAGAAGAAGCGCAGGAGGAAGGAGAGCTACGCAATCTACATCTACAAAGTGCTGAAGCAGGTGCACCCCGACACCGGAATCTCCAGCAAGGCCATGAGCATCATGAACAGCTTCGTCAACGATATTTTCGAGAGAATCGCCGCCGAAGCTTCTCGCCTGGCTCACTACAACAAGCGCTCCACCATCACCAGCCGGGAGGTGCAGACCGCCGTCAGGCTCTTGCTTCCCGGTGAGCTGGCCAAGCACGCCGTCTCCGAGGGGACCAAGGCCGTCACCAAGTACACCAGCTCAAAGTAAATTCCTCGACGGGATTGCTTTGATGCATCCTAACGGCCCTTCTAAGGGCCATGAAATAATCTTCAGTTTTCAAATACCCGACTGCGATGGGCAATCGTCAATACTCGGCCGCAAAGGACGTACATAAATAAACGTAAAAACCTGGAAAATTAGAGTCCCACGCTTTCCTCCGATTCACCAACTACTTACCTGGTGTGCACGCGCGCGGTTCACGAAAAAATAGAGTAAATGTAAAGGAGAAACTTATGACAATAAAAGATGGACGAATTTCTTACCTCCTATTCAATTATATTTTCTACTGCTATGCGTCTGCATTTGATGAAAATGACCGTCGAGATATTAAGGAAAAAATATTATATTCCCATGATTACTTCCCTTTCACCCAGTACTTTTCAAACCACTGACCTGCTATGCTCGTTTCTCAGACGTAAGCCTTGACTTACATGTCTCCCTCCGTCAAAAATAATATGGATTCACGGCGTCCGTCTCCCTCCGAAACTGGTACGCTTGTGGTCACGTTGCTCCTGCTTCACTTCCAGGGGCAGTAAATGACAGGTTCCCACATGCCCTTCCCACGCGGCCGTTTTTCCGCGAAGGCTAATTCCGCTTAACCTCCCGTCCCATCCGCTACGTCGTAAAACTCCTCGGGGGTTCAACGCGAGGAGGCAGGCAGGTAATGCGACCCGTCCTCGCCCCAAGTTTCTACGTTAACCAGAAAAGGGCTGTCGCAATGACCCACGTGGCATTCCGCACGAGGAAGAAATTTCTGTGGAAACCTCGCAAGCATAGAACGCAGCTGGGCAACAGCGTTCCTTGTACATTCACCAAGTCGTGACGAGCAGGCGTCGCAATAAACAAAATGGCGGGCAGTGAGCGCTTCCGTGGATTTTCCATTGTGCTAATTCTATCCAATCAATCAATTCCCAGAAACTATTTCTACGGAATGCATCGTCGTTAACAGCATATGGAATCAGCATCATTCGCACAAATAACAATTTATGTAATGGGCATCGGGTTTCCTTCTTGGGAAATCGGCATCTCGCTGAAACAATGTTGATAAACCTCCTCTGAACGAATCCCCCAAGTATTTTAAAGTCGATTGAGTGATTTTTCATCCTTTTCCGCAATTTTTTTTTTGCGATACTGCAACGATTTATCAGCAATTGATTACAAATGCATCGAGACAGACGTGACAAGTAGACCAGTTCTTTGATCACCATGCCTCCAAATGACCGATTCTTGTTATAGTTTTGAACCGGGGTCCCTTCCGCGGGACACGAAGGTTTTTCCGGTGCGAGACGGCTCATTCCCCTTCTTTTGAACGAAATTAACCTTTCCAGAAATCTTTACTTGTCTTGTCACGCCACAGAACAGAAAATGTTTCTCTAGGCAAAAGTTAAATGGTCCCAGTCCCAACTTACCCGCTAATTTTATTACGTTGATACACAAGGGATGGAAGGACATACGTTAATGTTGTTTATTTCTTTGCGGGATTAGGGAAATGAAATCTAGGGAAAAGAGGTCGAAGTTTGACGTGAAAGAAAAATCTTTAAAATTAGCGGCCGGTATAATCATTTATGAGATGATTGCATAACGTTTTCATTAAGGCGACTCTTCCTACAAGTGCTTTCTTTCCGAGTGCATTTCTGACGAAAAAGGTTGCCGCATGTGCCTACCTGTCCGTCCTTTTAGCATTTCTACTTTCTGCAAATTTGGTGAAAATCTTTACCGCATTAGCCCCATTGAAGAATCCACCCCGGCCGCATTTTGACACTAGGTACACGAGATCGTCACTTCACCGTATTCGACAACCGATTTCCCGCAGTGGCGTTAACCGAAGGACGCTCGGCTTTGAGGACAATAGTGATTCGTGAAGCGATATTTAATCAGATTCACCTAGTAACAGTGGCCGGGAATGGAATGGAATAACGTCCTTGCCTAGGCAACTTAGTAACATACAACTTAACTACGGACGGGAGAAAATGCCGACGAGCCGTGAAGCGGTGTAAATTTCATAACGATCGTGTGATTTTAAGACTCATGATATACACCATGACGATTAATTACCTTAGCAGTTGTGGTGATGCTTAATCACCGGGATATCATGTAATGTCATACCAGTCACAGCGAGGCGTTAATACTTAACATTGAACTTTGTCAAATTTGTGTAGTTGAAATCACCCTTATGACATCTGTTAATAAATTCATCCACACAGAGTACCAAATTAGTAAAATATCTCGGGTACGCAGCGATATGTAAACGGAGACAGTTTTTTTTTCAAAATCTCGGAATGGATGACAAACGTCCTCCATTAGCGAACATTTATGACAGTCATCACCTACCTCCTGCCGTGATAATGTCAAATTTTGCAATGCAACTACTGGTAATAAGAATGATTAAATTCGAGTCAACTAGTGTTACTTTCGAATAACGTTCCCCCATTGACACAACTGTCATTTACATATGAACACTAGAAACTAACACACACGAACGTGCACATAGACCTACGCAACCTTCAGTCGTCTACTTCATCGTGAGTGGATTGAATCCTCTTAACTCCTGATTGACTTTCGCTTCACATTGCAATGATCCCAGATTGGCCGGGGAAAAGACGACAATTTGTTTTCCTGTTCACTGGAATGCTTATTTCGTATCTTTTATGGTGATGTGCTAGGTACCAGACAGCTTAAAATTGTTAATCATCGTTCTTTTATTACTCGTGACGATAAAGTTGCTTCCGCATCGCTAAGAACCTCAAGGAATCAACAATGAACGGGGATGAAATATTTGATGGGTCCACATGTATTGATTAAGTAATGCAGAACGAAGTAGATACTGAGTAATTGAATTAACACAGGGGCTTCTTCGAGACAGAACCGAGAAATGATGTTCCGTGAACTGTCGACGGTGATAGAGTTCCACGAAAGAGAGGTCGTAGAGGAATGAACGGTTCCGGCTGTTAATGCCGCCCCTAGTCCCCCCAACCCCGCAAGCACTGGAAACCAGCCTGGATCCCTGATTACGATCCCAGGAAAAATCGTGTTCAAGTCTTTCCTACGCCAGATAGTATAATCTGTCATCACTATTGAACGCCGCATCACGCCCCGACGGCTTTTTCCCACGTTTTTTTTATTTATTCACAGGAATGTTTTCCAGGTAAGGGCTATTCACTCTACCTTATCCGTCAATCACTATCCCGACCCTCGAAAGTTACAAGGAAAAGTCGACCATTGCTCTAATGAAAGATATTATTCCAACGGCATGGAGGTAAAAAACAAGATCCATATGCTTGACACACATTATGTCGATTGGAAACAAGTGGAAACGATGTGAAATTAGGTTGGAAGCAACTGAAAAATATTGTGACACGAATACAAGCCGTCATAGCTCCGCAACTACGACGAAAGGGATGTGGATATTATTGAGTTAAACGCATCTGTCCTATTTGCTTATGGCGATTCCCATCGTAATGATCGCGCATACAATCCCGCGATGCGCCCTATTTTCGCCGTTTCCGTGAATAAGACGTACGGCGGGGGATGTGTACCGAGCGAAATTGCCGACACGAATTACGTACGCTTACGAGAGCCTGGTTTTCAAGGAGTCGCTTTCACGTTGACTACGTCCCCGAGGTATCCCATCACACAGGGTCATTTAACGTGACATACAGCGTGTGTGTGGGAGGGATTTTTTTTTAAGGTCGTAGGGGTGTATTCCGTAACTTGACGGCACCGTGGAGAAAAGCACATCCAACGCATCGCACAGATAAGGAAGGTTAATAAAAGAAATGTACGCGATAACAAGTCGACGGCAGACGACTCTCCTCTTCGAAAGACGTGCAAGGAAACTAGGGTAGACATCCGCGGAAACGTGGATGTGGCGCCGTTTCAACGACAATAAGAGTTTTCCCGTGATGAAGTATCATTTCGTTTCCGAAGACATGCCGGTTGCTACAAATTCATCATCCCGCAACGAGGTACCGACGTCCGAAGCCGTTGGAGACGGAGCAAACTCGTCACGGCCGGGTCGCCACTGCGCGCCCTCGGCTACTACATTGTTTTTCCCGCCCGCTCACGGGGCTAAAGCATAATTCGGCGCCATCCTCGACTTTGTTGTACGTGAACTTTGACGTCCCATTCGCGTGCGTACAGTTCATTTCTTTTTCCCCTTCGGCCACCCCATGCAACCATTTCGAAGCCCACGCGGACGCGTCGTAAGGCGTGCGCTTAACGGGTGACTCCGTCTCCATTTGCGACTCGATAATCCTTTCCCACGGGCGCGGGAGGTGGGTGCGTCGCGACGCCCCCGAGTCGTCGAAAAATGCATAAACGTCCGCTTACGGGACAGGCACCGGGGAGGAACAGGAGGAAGGTTTGACAGGCGCCGAGTCAGGGGGAAGGCGTCCGAAGGGACCGTCTTCTCGGGGCCGCTTTCCGCGGCCGGCGCGCGGCCCACCGGGTCGCGAGCGCGTCCAATACCAGGTGAAGGATGGCCTCGAACGTACGTTACCTCGGATCTCGAGGAATCGACCCCGGTAGAAACGTGTGCAACGTTTATTCCCGGGTACGCCTTCGACAGGACGACAACCCGTATTTTGACGACCCGCTGCACACGAACTGGGCTCGCCAAACGCCTGGCGCCGCCACGGCCGACAGGGTGGAACCCTGACGGGCGCCGCGGCGCAAGGCGCCCTCGTTACGCGCCCCCGACACTCTCCGAAACGCGAAAGTCGGAGGAGGAGTGGAGTACAAACAATCCGAGAAGCGCACCGGAGGCGAGAGGAAGAGATCGTATTTTGCTCCGAAATGGTACGATAGCAAGGTGGACTTTCGTAAGAAATCCATGTCTTGGTAATTTTCTCTTTCTATCATCACGCAGCAGCCGATAACATGGCAGACGCAGCATCTGGAGCAGCGGCAGCCGCACCACCGGCAGCCCAGCCTTCGGGCACCGTCGCAGTAAAACCCCTGCCTTCTTCAGGAACCTCCGCGGCTTCCAAGAAGGCCAGCAAGGGCGGAGCAGCCAAGAAGGCTCGCGCAAAGCCGTCGCACCCGCCCACTTCCGAGATGGTTAACAACGCAGTCAAGGGCCTCAAGGAGCGCGGTGGCTCTTCCCTTCAAGCCATCAAGAAGTACATCGCAGCCAGCTACAAAGTGGACGCCGAGAGGCTCTCGCCTTTCATCAAGAAGTACCTCAAGGCGGCCGTCACCGCCGGAACTCTCGTCCAGACCAAGGGAAAGGGCGCCTCAGGTTCCTTCAAGCTGAGCCACAGCAAGAAGGCCGCACCCGCGGCAGCCAGCGGGACGACCAAGGCGAAAAAGGTCGTCAAGAAGACGGGAGTAAAGAAACCGAAAGCGGTCGGAGCCAAGAAGTCCTCCGAGAAGGCGTCCAGTGGCACCAAGAGGTCCGCGCCCAAGGAGCGAAGCAAGTCCGCGCCACCAGCCAAGAAGGCGAAGAAGGCGGCGGACAAGCCAAAGAAGAAGCCGGCGGCTGGGAAACCCGCCGCCAAGGCGGCAAAGTCCCCGTCGAAGGCGAAAAAGGCGGCCACCAAACCCAAGACCCCCAAGCCCAAGAAGACGCCCACCAAGGCCAAGCCCGCCGCCAAGAAACCTTCCGCCGCCCAGAAAAAGAAGTGAACCATCACTGCTTCGCCACCGGCGCACCTAGGACAGCAGACAGCGTCCAATCTCGGTCCTTTTTAGGACCATCATGTCTTCCAAAGATGCTTGCCACTCAATGCCCACGCCACTGAGCACGCCCAAAGTTAACATTTATCATGATTAATGCCATGCAAAAACAACGGTCCTATTTAAAATTGATGATGCGACATGGACGGACGAAAAAAAAAATTAAGAATAACATTCATAGAACGTGTAAAATGAACAACACGTCACGGAGTATTGTTTTCTTTTCGTTAAGCGCGTCAGGTAAGCATCGCACGAACTTTTATTTCATCTCATTTCATGCGTAGCCGTGCAAACGCACTTGCCATGCGCAAAGGAAATTTCATGTCGTCCATCATTCCAATGGATTTACATCGTCGTTAATTATTGTGCGATCGTGCTAAATTCAAACTTTTAAGTATGTACTGGTCCTGAAAAGGACCTTTGTTTTTCGGCCGAAAGTAGCTTTCTAAGCTCGCTCTCCGCGGATACGGCGGGCCAGCTGGATGTCCTTGGGCATGATGGTCACACGCTTAGCGTGGATGGCGCAGAGGTTGGTGTCCTCAAAGAGACCCACTAGGTAAGCCTCGCTGGCCTCCTGGAGAGCCATGACGGCGGAGCTCTGGAACCGAAGATCGGTCTTGAAGTCCTGGGCGATCTCACGCACCAGGCGCTGGAAGGGCAGCTTGCGGATGAGGAGCTCCGTGCTCTTCTGGTATCTCCTGATCTCACGAAGGGCCACGGTACCGGGGCGGTACCTGTGGGGCTTCTTGACGCCTCCCGTCGCCGGCGCGCTCTTGCGAGCGGCCTTGGTGGCCAGCTGCTTCCTCGGGGCCTTTCCTCCGGTGGACTTGCGGGCTGTCTGCTTCGTACGTGCCATTTCTGCGATCTGTAAAAAGCCAGAAATGGCGCACTGGAAGCCCTGGATAGGGCACACATAAACCGTGCCGGTGAGCGTTACCCACCTTTACCGGTCGTTTCACAATAAAGAAATACCCTGGCAATTTGAACTAAAAGGACGTCAGTGTACGTGTTGTTTGTGAGAAGAAAGAAACTTAGCAGCTAGTATGTGAGGAGTACATTCTCACATGAAATGAACATAAAAAATGACGAGCCGACAGGAAACGGCTCGGGTTAAGAACTACGAATAAACAATACGGGAGAATGCAATGTACAAGGGGATGACTTATGAATTAAAAGAGAGGATAACGAACTCTAATAGGAGTATATGGCGTGGAATATATACAGTAAGGGGTGAGCGCCCTTGTGCGTCCTACAGGTGGACAGGGCGGGGCTAGGCGACCGATAAGCGATCGCTAAAAACAAAATCAAGAGAGCACCGATTGAGAATTGGTATCGGTGAAAGTATTTACAACAATGGGTGCGAAAAGAAAACACCCGGCTAAGCTGAAGGAGATTACAAAGGATAAGATAGGCTATACAGGCTATAATGAACGCTAACTTAGGACGATATAATTAAAATTTTACGACTAAGAAGAAGACTAAAAGCAGGCATAGGAAAGACTCATAGGCGAGTAATATCCTTAGGCAGTGTATATGTATGACGCTTATCAATATCGTAATCCCACAACGACGCCAGAAGGGGATTACCAGCGGAGGTCATCGACGCATGAAACGTCCTAATTTGGCGGCGCATAAAGTCCGCAATTGACGGGAGACGATGTGCCGCGCGCACATCCGCCATTCGGGTGAGACGGCTCACATTAAGCAGACCCCGAATGGCTTTATTTTGTATAGTTTCGAGGTGGGTCTGTAAAAAGCCGGGTCAACGCCGTCTTTTAAGCACTTCCGAGAATGGCGCCAGATAGTACGGGCGACGCTGATTGGTGGAGAGGTCGGGTACGTCATCGCCGCGGCGGCGACGTTTATAAATACCGGCGAAGGTGCATTTCAGGTCATCAGACAGCAGCCCTTACTACGAGCAGACTACAGAGATGACTGGACGCGGCAAGGGAGGAAAAGGCCTGGGAAAGGGAGGAGCCAAACGTCATCGCAAAGTTCTCCGCGATAACATCCAGGGCATCACCAAGCCGGCCATCCGCCGTCTCGCCCGCCGAGGTGGAGTGAAGCGTATCTCCGGACTCATCTACGAGGAGACGCGCGGTGTGCTCAAGGTGTTCCTTGAGAACGTTATTCGCGACGCCGTCACCTACACCGAACACGCCAAGAGGAAGACCGTCACAGCCATGGACGTCGTGTACGCACTCAAGCGACAGGGCCGCACTCTCTACGGGTTTGGCGGTTAGACACGACGCGACGGGATCGCCATCCGACACCCGGCGTACGTCGATAAAAAAGGTCCTTCTAAGGACCAATACAATGTTCAGAGATGGAGCCAATCCTTTGCCATAACGGAACGAAAAATTATTCCCTATTCGCCATAGCGTGTGTGACGGCGATAAATAGTAAAGTAAGACCTGTTCGAACGCAAAAAAAAAATGGCGGTGATAATAGAGTTGAAATTGTATGAGCCTTTACCGACGTTAAAGACATTGTCAGCGAATCGGAATAAGCACGTGGCAACGGACTGGCGACAATGTATATCGCGCCGTTGCAACCGTACAGGAATAAGCACGGGGCAACAATGTACTTCGCGCCGTTG
>NW_027287168.1:0-107601 GCF_022747635.1 Hetaerina americana | reverse complement strand
ATCCCTTGTGTATCAACGTAATAAAATTAGCGGGTAAGTTGGGACTGGGACCATTTAACTTTTGCCTAGAGAAACATTTTCTGTTCTGTGGCGTGACAAGACAAGTAAAGATTTCTGGAAAGGTTAATTTCGTTCAAAAGAAGGGGAATGAGTCGTGTCCCGCGGAAGGGACCCCGGTTCAAAACTATAACAAGAATCGGTCATTTGGAGGCATGGTGATCAAAGAACTGGTCTACTTGTCACGTCTGTCTCGATGCATTTGTAATCAATTGCTGATAAATCGTTGCAGTATCGCAAAAAAAAAATTGCGGAAAAGGATGAAAAATCACTCAATCGACTTTAAAATACTTGGGGGATTCGTTCAGAGGAGGTTTATCAACATTGTTTCAGCGAGATGGCGATTTTCCAAGAAGGAAACCCGATGCCCATTACATAAATTGTTATTTGTGCGAATGATGCTGATTCCATATGCTGTTAACGACGATGCATTCCGTAGAAATAGTTTCTGGGAATTGATTGATTGGATAGAATTAGCACAATGGAAAATCCACGGAAGCGCTCACTGCCCGCCATTTTGTTTATTGCGACGCCTGCTCGTCACGACTTGGTGAATGTACAAGGAACGCTGTTGCCCAGCTGCGTTCTATGCTTGCGAGGTTTCCACAGAAATTTCTTCCTCGTGCGGAATGCCACGTGGGTCATTGCGACAGCCCTTTTCTGGTTAACGTAGAAACTTGGGGCGAGGACGGGTCGCATTACCTGCCTCCTCGCGTTGAACCCCCGAGGAGTTTTACGACGTAGCGGATGGGACGGGAGGTTAAGCGGAATTAGCCTTCGCGGAAAAACGGCCGCGTGGGAAGGGCATGTGGGGACCTGTCATTTACTGCCCCTGGAAGTGAAGCAGGAGCAACGTGACCACAAGCGTACCAGTTTCGGAGGGAGACGGACGCCGTGAATCCATATTATTTTTGACGGAGGGAGACATGTAAGTCAAGGCTTACGTCTGAGAAACGAGCATAGCAGGTCAGTGGTTTGAAAAGTACTGGGTGAAAGGGAAGTAATCATGGGAATATAATATTTTTTCCTTAATATCTCGACGGTCATTTTCATCAAATGCAGACGCATAGCAGTAGAAAATATATTTGAATAGGAGGTAAGAAATTCGTCCATCTTTTATTGTCATAAGTTTCTCCTTTACATTTACTCTATTTTTTCGTGAACCGCGCGCGTGCACACCAGGTAAGTAGTTGGTGAATCGGAGGAAAGCGTGGGACTCTAATTTCCCAGGTTTTTACGTTTATTTATGTACGTCCTTTGCGGCCGAGTATTGACGATTGCCCATCGCAGTCGGGTATTTGAAAACTGAAGATTATTTCATGGCCCTTAGAAGGGCCGTTAGGATGCATCAAAGCAATCCCGTCGAGGAATTTACTTTGAGCTGGTGTACTTGGTGACGGCCTTGGTCCCCTCGGAGACGGCGTGCTTGGCCAGCTCACCGGGAAGCAAGAGCCTGACGGCGGTCTGCACCTCCCGGCTGGTGATGGTGGAGCGCTTGTTGTAGTGAGCCAGGCGAGAAGCTTCGGCGGCGATTCTCTCGAAAATATCGTTGACGAAGCTGTTCATGATGCTCATGGCCTTGCTGGAGATTCCGGTGTCGGGGTGCACCTGCTTCAGCACTTTGTAGATGTAGATTGCGTAGCTCTCCTTCCTCCTGCGCTTCTTCTTCTTGTCTCCCTTGGAGATGTTCTTCTGGGCCTTGCCCGCTTTCTTCGCAGCCTTTCCGCTCGTCTTGGGTGGCATGGTGATCACGTTCGGCGAACGGGGTCGATTTCAGTATTTTCGCCGAACATCAGTCGCCTGCTTATGTACCCCTGGTCCGTTCCGTGAGCCGAATCTCCTCGACGACCAATCACGTAAAAGCATGATGTGGCGTCGCTAGGACGGCGGCAGCCTATATAAATGCGCCCAGGAGTCTGACAGCGATTAGACAGCACTACCAGATAAAGAAGCATTCAGCCATGTCCGGACGAGGAAAGGGAGGAAAAGTGAAGGGGAAGTCCAAGTCCCGCTCCAGCAGGGCCGGTCTTCAGTTTCCGGTCGGTCGTATCCACCGTCTGCTCCGCAAGGGGAACTATGCCGAGCGTGTTGGTGCCGGTGCCCCAGTCTACTTGGCCGCCGTCATGGAGTACCTGGCCGCGGAAGTCCTCGAGTTGGCCGGTAACGCTGCCAGGGACAACAAGAAGACGAGAATCATCCCTCGTCACTTGCAGTTGGCCATCCGCAACGACGAGGAGTTGAATAAGCTCCTGTCGGGCGTTACCATCGCTCAGGGAGGTGTCCTTCCGAACATCCAGGCGGTGCTCCTGCCCAAGAAGACTGAGAAGAAGGCATAAGCATCACGCTGTGCGCATAAAAGGTCCTTTTCAGGACCAGAACATACTAGAGAGATGTACGCGATAAATGTCATGTGAAAAAAATAATAATAACAATAAACGTAATAAGCATAGCGAATGAAACGTGGAGCTATAATTGGGCTAAGGTAAACGATGGGAAATAAAGCGTATAAAAAGTGAAAGCGTTTGTGCTGAAATGCAACGAAGAATGATTGAAGGTGACACTGCTTCGTTTACAATGTATTTCATAGTCTGTCATAAAATTTCACCTGCAATCTGCCGCTTAACTACGTTATTTCTTGTTAACATGTATGGTTGCAACGGCGCGATACACATTGTCGCCAGTCCGTTGCCACGTGCTTATTCATGTACGGTTGCAACGGCGCGATATACATTGTCGCCAGTCCGTTGCCACGTGCTTATTCCGATTCGCTGACAATGTCTTTAACGTCGGTAAAGGCTCATACAATTTCAACTCTATTATCACCGCCATTTTTCCTGTGCGCTCGAACAGGTCTTACTTTACTATTTATCGCCGTCACATACGCTATAGCGAATAATTTTTCGTTCCGTTATGGCAAAGGATTAGCTCCATCTCTGAACATTGTATTGGTCCTTAGAAGGACCTTTTTTATCGACGTACGCCGGGTGTCGGATGGCGATCCCGTCGCGTCGTGTCTAACCGCCAAACCCGTAGAGAGTGCGGCCCTGTCTCTTGAGTGCGTACACGACGTCCATGGCTGTGACGGTCTTCCTCTTGGCGTGTTCGGTGTAGGTGACGGCGTCACGAATAACGTTCTCAAGGAACACCTTGAGCACACCGCGCGTCTCCTCGTAGATGAGTCCGGAGATACGCTTCACTCCACCTCGGCGGGCGAGACGGCGGATGGCCGGCTTGGTGATGCCCTGGATGTTATCGCGGAGAACTTTGCGATGACGTTTGGCTCCTCCCTTTCCCAGGCCTTTTCCTCCCTTGCCGCGTCCAGTCATCTCTGTAGTCTGCTCGTAGTAAGGGCTGCTGTCTGATGACCTGAAATGCACCTTCGCCGGTATTTATAAACGTCGCCGCCGCGGCGATGACGTACCCGACCTCTCCACCAATCAGCGTCGCCCGTACTATCTGGCGCCATTCTCGGAAGTGCTTAAAAGACGGCGTTGACCCGGCTTTTTACAGATCGCAGAAATGGCACGTACGAAGCAGACAGCCCGCAAGTCCACCGGAGGAAAGGCCCCGAGGAAGCAGCTGGCCACCAAGGCCGCTCGCAAGAGCGCGCCGGCGACGGGAGGCGTCAAGAAGCCCCACAGGTACCGCCCCGGTACCGTGGCCCTTCGTGAGATCAGGAGATACCAGAAGAGCACGGAGCTCCTCATCCGCAAGCTGCCCTTCCAGCGCCTGGTGCGTGAGATCGCCCAGGACTTCAAGACCGATCTTCGGTTCCAGAGCTCCGCCGTCATGGCTCTCCAGGAGGCCAGCGAGGCTTACCTAGTGGGTCTCTTTGAGGACACCAACCTCTGCGCCATCCACGCTAAGCGTGTGACCATCATGCCCAAGGACATCCAGCTGGCCCGCCGTATCCGCGGAGAGCGAGCTTAGAAAGCTACTTTCGGCCGAAAAACAAAGGTCCTTTTCAGGACCAGTACATACTTAAAAGTTTGAATTTAGCACGATCGCACAATAATTAACGACGATGTAAATCCATTGGAATGATGGACGACATGAAATTTCCTTTGCGCATGGCAAGTGCGTTTGCACGGCTACGCATGAAATGAGATGAAATAAAAGTTCGTGCGATGCTTACCTGACGCGCTTAACGAAAAGAAAACAATACTCCGTGACGTGTTGTTCATTTTACACGTTCTATGAATGTTATTCTTAATTTTTTTTTTCGTCCGTCCATGTCGCATCATCAATTTTAAATAGGACCGTTGTTTTTGCATGGCATTAATCATGATAAATGTTAACTTTGGGCGTGCTCAGTGGCGTGGGCATTGAGTGGCAAGCATCTTTGGAAGACATGATGGTCCTAAAAAGGACCGAGATTGGACGCTGTCTGCTGTCCTAGGTGCGCCGGTGGCGAAGCAGTGATGGTTCACTTCTTTTTCTGGGCGGCGGAAGGTTTCTTGGCGGCGGGCTTGGCCTTGGTGGGCGTCTTCTTGGGCTTGGGGGTCTTGGGTTTGGTGGCCGCCTTTTTCGCCTTCGACGGGGACTTTGCCGCCTTGGCGGCGGGTTTCCCAGCCGCCGGCTTCTTCTTTGGCTTGTCCGCCGCCTTCTTCGCCTTCTTGGCTGGTGGCGCGGACTTGCTTCGCTCCTTGGGCGCGGACCTCTTGGTGCCACTGGACGCCTTCTCGGAGGACTTCTTGGCTCCGACCGCTTTCGGTTTCTTTACTCCCGTCTTCTTGACGACCTTTTTCGCCTTGGTCGTCCCGCTGGCTGCCGCGGGTGCGGCCTTCTTGCTGTGGCTCAGCTTGAAGGAACCTGAGGCGCCCTTTCCCTTGGTCTGGACGAGAGTTCCGGCGGTGACGGCCGCCTTGAGGTACTTCTTGATGAAAGGCGAGAGCCTCTCGGCGTCCACTTTGTAGCTGGCTGCGATGTACTTCTTGATGGCTTGAAGGGAAGAGCCACCGCGCTCCTTGAGGCCCTTGACTGCGTTGTTAACCATCTCGGAAGTGGGCGGGTGCGACGGCTTTGCGCGAGCCTTCTTGGCTGCTCCGCCCTTGCTGGCCTTCTTGGAAGCCGCGGAGGTTCCTGAAGAAGGCAGGGGTTTTACTGCGACGGTGCCCGAAGGCTGGGCTGCCGGTGGTGCGGCTGCCGCTGCTCCAGATGCTGCGTCTGCCATGTTATCGGCTGCTGCGTGATGATAGAAAGAGAAAATTACCAAGACATGGATTTCATACGAAAGTCCACCTTGCTATCGTACCATTTCGGAGCAAAATACGATCTCTTCCTCTCGCCTCCGGTGCGCTTCTCGGATTGTTTGTACTCCACTCCTCCTCCGACTTTCGCGTTTCGGAGAGTGTCGGGGGCGCGTAACGAGGGCGCCTTGCGCCGCGGCGCCCGTCAGGGTTCCACCCTGTCGGCCGTGGCGGCGCCAGGCGTTTGGCGAGCCCAGTTCGTGTGCAGCGGGTCGTCAAAATACGGGTTGTCGTCCTGTCGAAGGCGTACCCGGGAATAAACGTTGCACACGTTTCTACCGGGGTCGATTCCTCGAGATCCGAGGTAACGTACGTTCGAGGCCATCCTTCACCTGGTATTGGACGCGCTCGCGACCCGGTGGGCCGCGCGCCGGCCGCGGAAAGCGGCCCCGAGAAGACGGTCCCTTCGGACGCCTTCCCCCTGACTCGGCGCCTGTCAAACCTTCCTCCTGTTCCTCCCCGGTGCCTGTCCCGTAAGCGGACGTTTATGCATTTTTCGACGACTCGGGGGCGTCGCGACGCACCCACCTCCCGCGCCCGTGGGAAAGGATTATCGAGTCGCAAATGGAGACGGAGTCACCCGTTAAGCGCACGCCTTACGACGCGTCCGCGTGGGCTTCGAAATGGTTGCATGGGGTGGCCGAAGGGGAAAAAGAAATGAACTGTACGCACGCGAATGGGACGTCAAAGTTCACGTACAACAAAGTCGAGGATGGCGCCGAATTATGCTTTAGCCCCGTGAGCGGGCGGGAAAAACAATGTAGTAGCCGAGGGCGCGCAGTGGCGACCCGGCCGTGACGAGTTTGCTCCGTCTCCAACGGCTTCGGACGTCGGTACCTCGTTGCGGGATGATGAATTTGTAGCAACCGGCATGTCATCGGAAACGAAATGATACTTCATCACGGGAAAACTCTTATTGTCGTTGAAACGGCGCCACATCCACGTTTCCGCGGATGTCTACCCTAGTTTCCTTGCACGTCTTTCGAAGAGGAGAGTCGTCTGCCGTCGACTTGTTATCGCGTACATTTCTTTTATTAACCTTCCTTATCTGTGCGATGCGTTGGATGTGCTTTTCTCCACGGTGCCGTCAAGTTACGGAATACACCCCTACGACCTTAAAAAAAAAAATCCCTCCCACACACACGCTGTATGTCACGTTAAATGACCCTGTGTGATGGGATACCTCGGGGACGTAGTCAACGTGAAAGCGACTCCTTGAAAACCAGGCTCTCGTAAGCGTACGTAATTCGTGTCGGCAATTTCGCTCGGTACACATCCCCCGCCGTACGTCTTATTCACGGAAACGGCGAAAATAGGGCGCATCGCGGGATTGTATGCGCGATCATTACGATGGGAATCGCCATAAGCAAATAGGACAGATGCGTTTAACTCAATAATATCCACATCCCTTTCGTCGTAGTTGCGGAGCTATGACGGCTTGTATTCGTGTCACAATATTTTTCAGTTGCTTCCAACCTAATTTCACATCGTTTCCACTTGTTTCCAATCGACATAATGTGTGTCAAGCATATGGATCTTGTTTTTTACCTCCATGCCGTTGGAATAATATCTTTCATTAGAGCAATGGTCGACTTTTCCTTATAACTTTCGAGGGTCGGGATAGTGATTGACGGATAAGGTAGAGTGAATAGCCCTTACCTGGAAAACATTCCTGTGAATAAATAAAAAAAACGTGGGAAAAAGCCGTCGGGGCGTGATGCGGCGTTCAATAGTGATGACAGATTATACTATCTGGCGTAGGAAAGACTTGAACACGATTTTTCCTGGGATCGTAATCAGGGATCCAGGCTGGTTTCCAGTGCTTGCGGGGTTGGGGGGACTAGGGGCGGCATTAACAGCCGGAACCGTTCATTCCTCTACGACCTCTCTTTCGTGGAACTCTATCACCGTCGACAGTTCACGGAACATCATTTCTCGGTTCTGTCTCGAAGAAGCCCCTGTGTTAATTCAATTACTCAGTATCTACTTCGTTCTGCATTACTTAATCAATACATGTGGACCCATCAAATATTTCATCCCCGTTCATTGTTGATTCCTTGAGGTTCTTAGCGATGCGGAAGCAACTTTATCGTCACGAGTAATAAAAGAACGATGATTAACAATTTTAAGCTGTCTGGTACCTAGCACATCACCATAAAAGATACGAAATAAGCATTCCAGTGAACAGGAAAACAAATAGTCGTCTTTTCCCCGGCCAATCTGGGATCATTGCAATGTGAAGCGAAAGTCAATCAGGAGTTAAGAGGATTCAATCCACTCACGATGAAGTAGACGACTGAAGGTTGCGTAGGTCTATGTGCACGTTCGTGTGTGTTAGTTTCTAGTGTTCATATGTAAATGACAGTTGTGTCAATGGGGGAACGTTATTCGAAAGTAACACTAGTTGACTCGAATTTAATCATTCTTATTACCAGTAGTTGCATTGCAAAATTTGACATTATCACGGCAGGAGGTAGGTGATGACTGTCATAAATGTTCGCTAATGGAGGACGTTTGTCATCCATTCCGAGATTTTGAAAAAAAAACTGTCTCCGTTTACATATCGCTGCGTACCCGAGATATTTTACTAATTTGGTACTCTGTGTGGATGAATTTATTAACAGATGTCATAAGGGTGATTTCAACTACACAAATTTGACAAAGTTCAATGTTAAGTATTAACGCCTCGCTGTGACTGGTATGACATTACATGATATCCCGGTGATTAAGCATCACCACAACTGCTAAGGTAATTAATCGTCATGGTGTATATCATGAGTCTTAAAATCACACGATCGTTATGAAATTTACACCGCTTCACGGCTCGTCGGCATTTTCTCCCGTCCGTAGTTAAGTTGTATGTTACTAAGTTGCCTAGGCAAGGACGTTATTCCATTCCATTCCCGGCCACTGTTACTAGATGAATCTGATTAAATATCGCTTCACGAATCACTATTGTCCTCAAAGCCGAGCGTCCTTCGGTTAACGCCACTGCGGGAAATCGGTTGTCGAATACGGTGAAGTGACGATCTCGTGTACCTAGTGTCAAAATGCGGCCGGGGTGGATTCTTCAATGGGGCTAATGCGGTAAAGATTTTCACCAAATTTGCAGAAAGTTGAAATGCTAAAAGGACGGACAGGTAGGCACATGCGGCAACCTTTTTCGTCAGAAATGCACTTGTAGGAAGAGTCGCCTTAATGAAAACGTTATGCAATCATCTCATAAATGATTATACCGGCCGCTAATTTTAAAGATTTCTCTTTCACGTCAAACTTCGACCTCTTTTCCCTAGATTTCATTTCCCTAATCCCGCAAAGAAATAAACAACATTAACGTATGTCCTTCCATCCCTTGTGTATCAACGTAATAAAATTAGCGGGTAAGTTGGGACTGGGACCATTTAACTTTTGCCTAGAGAAACATTTTCTGTTCTGTGGCGTGACAAGACAAGTAAAGATTTCTGGAAAGGTTAATTTCGTTCAAAAGAAGGGGAATGAGTCGTGTCCCGCGGAAGGGACCCCGGTTCAAAACTATAACAAGAATCGGTCATTTGGAGGCATGGTGATCAAAGAACTGGTCTACTTGTCACGTCTGTCTCGATGCATTTGTAATCAATTGCTGATAAATCGTTGCAGTATCGCAAAAAAAAAATTGCGGAAAAGGATGAAAAATCACTCAATCGACTTTAAAATACTTGGGGGATTCGTTCAGAGGAGGTTTATCAACATTGTTTCAGCGAGATGGCGATTTTCCAAGAAGGAAACCCGATGCCCATTACATAAATTGTTATTTGTGCGAATGATGCTGATTCCATATGCTGTTAACGACGATGCATTCCGTAGAAATAGTTTCTGGGAATTGATTGATTGGATAGAATTAGCACAATGGAAAATCCACGGAAGCGCTCACTGCCCGCCATTTTGTTTATTGCGACGCCTGCTCGTCACGACTTGGTGAATGTACAAGGAACGCTGTTGCCCAGCTGCGTTCTATGCTTGCGAGGTTTCCACAGAAATTTCTTCCTCGTGCGGAATGCCACGTGGGTCATTGCGACAGCCCTTTTCTGGTTAACGTAGAAACTTGGGGCGAGGACGGGTCGCATTACCTGCCTCCTCGCGTTGAACCCCCGAGGAGTTTTACGACGTAGCGGATGGGACGGGAGGTTAAGCGGAATTAGCCTTCGCGGAAAAACGGCCGCGTGGGAAGGGCATGTGGGGACCTGTCATTTACTGCCCCTGGAAGTGAAGCAGGAGCAACGTGACCACAAGCGTACCAGTTTCGGAGGGAGACGGACGCCGTGAATCCATATTATTTTTGACGGAGGGAGACATGTAAGTCAAGGCTTACGTCTGAGAAACGAGCATAGCAGGTCAGTGGTTTGAAAAGTACTGGGTGAAAGGGAAGTAATCATGGGAATATAATATTTTTTCCTTAATATCTCGACGGTCATTTTCATCAAATGCAGACGCATAGCAGTAGAAAATATATTTGAATAGGAGGTAAGAAATTCGTCCATCTTTTATTGTCATAAGTTTCTCCTTTACATTTACTCTATTTTTTCGTGAACCGCGCGCGTGCACACCAGGTAAGTAGTTGGTGAATCGGAGGAAAGCGTGGGACTCTAATTTCCCAGGTTTTTACGTTTATTTATGTACGTCCTTTGCGGCCGAGTATTGACGATTGCCCATCGCAGTCGGGTATTTGAAAACTGAAGATTATTTCATGGCCCTTAGAAGGGCCGTTAGGATGCATCAAAGCAATCCCGTCGAGGAATTTACTTTGAGCTGGTGTACTTGGTGACGGCCTTGGTCCCCTCGGAGACGGCGTGCTTGGCCAGCTCACCGGGAAGCAAGAGCCTGACGGCGGTCTGCACCTCCCGGCTGGTGATGGTGGAGCGCTTGTTGTAGTGAGCCAGGCGAGAAGCTTCGGCGGCGATTCTCTCGAAAATATCGTTGACGAAGCTGTTCATGATGCTCATGGCCTTGCTGGAGATTCCGGTGTCGGGGTGCACCTGCTTCAGCACTTTGTAGATGTAGATTGCGTAGCTCTCCTTCCTCCTGCGCTTCTTCTTCTTGTCTCCCTTGGAGATGTTCTTCTGGGCCTTGCCCGCTTTCTTCGCAGCCTTTCCGCTCGTCTTGGGTGGCATGGTGATCACGTTCGGCGAACGGGGTCGATTTCAGTATTTTCGCCAGACCAGGACCAGGAATGAGTAGTGAACCTGCAGTACTCCTTCGGAACTTTGTTCCACTGGAGCCATGGAGTGCTTTTATGAGGTGATAGTTGAAGGAGCATTTTATTTATTAGCTTATTAGTTTTTTTTTTTTTTTTTTTTAATTGATATATAATTTTTTTTTAAATGTTTTTATATTCTTTTTGTTTTTTTTTAATACATATTTTATTATTTGATTTTGATTTTTTTTTTTTTATTATAATGCTTTTATTATTATTATTATTTTTTTTTTTTTTTTTTTTTTTTTTTTTTTTTTTTTTTTTTTTTTTTTTTTTTTTTTTTTTTTTAATCAAGGAAGATGTGGAGGAAGAGAGAGTTGGTTAGGGAAGGCGGATAAGGATATGCTGCGGGAGGGGCTGGTGAATATCTGCTTGTTGTTTATCAGGTAGGATCGGGTGGAATGAGGTGAGGGAGGTTAGGAGAGCCTGGACCGGTTCGCTTTTTTTTTGTTGTTTGCAAATTCCTTGTTAGGTTATTTCTTTTAGGGAAGGGGATAAATTTTTTATTAAGAGTGGGATGGAGAAGGGTGGTTTGCGGAAACTTGGGTGCCTTTCTTTTCGGGGTTTTTTTAGGAAGCGGCTTAAGGAGTTGATGAGCGTATTTAATTTTGCCAGTTGGGAGGGATGAGGACCATAGGGAAGATATGAGGGGGTTTTTAGAGCTGGAGATGGACCTGCTATAACTATGTAGTGCTTTTTGGATAAGCTCATTGACCGATTGAATGTTTAGCTCTTTATGAATGAGGGTATTTGGAATATACCAAGGGGCTCCTGCAATGTGTCTTGACAACTTGTTTAGCCATACCTCGATCTTGCCAATCGCTCCTTTAGGTGCTGTGGCCCATACGGGGGACGCGTAAAGGACTAGGGGGAGTAGTATGGAATGGAGGATAGCAAGTTTAGAGTTTAGGGAGGTTTTGGAAGATCTGGAGAGAAGGGGGTGAAGAGCGTAGGATGCTGAGCGGAGTTTGGCTAGTTTGGAAGTGACATGAGAGGAGAAGGATAATTTTTCATCTAAGGTGACGCCGAGGAAGGTTGCACATGTTCTTTGGGGGATGATGCGGAGATTGAGGGTGAGGTACGTATGGGTGATCTTAAGAGGGTTGCGTGAGAAGCAGAGTTTAGCGCATTTGTCAGGATTGACGTTAAGCTTCCACTCTTCGAGCCAGTCTCCTATCAAGTGCAGGTGGTCTTGCAGGGCGTCGTCTGTCTTAGACGGCCACCAACTTTGTGCAGCAATGGTTGTGTCATCCGCATATAGGAACATGTGTGTTAGAGGGTGAGAGGGTAGGTCGTCAATAAACATGTTGAAGAGAACTGGGCTTAGGACCGCCCCCTGGGGGACGCCTGTCAGCTGTGGTTGGGATTGGGATTTGTAGGTGTTGTGCAGGATAGAAAAGGAGCGATTGTTGAGAAAGGATTGTACGATTTTAATAAGGTAGAGGGGAATGTCTTTCTTGGCAAGCTTAAGTAAGAGACCTTCGTGCCAGACCTTGTCGAAGGCCTGACTGATGTCCAGGAAAACCGCAGTTGTAACCATTTTGCTGTTGAAGCCGGATTGGATAAGCTCGGTGAGGCGATTAATCTGGTGTACTGTTGAGGTGTTGGGCGCAAAGCCAAATTGCTCTTGCCTGAATAGAGGGAAAGGGAGAGAATGCAGGCGGCTAAGAATGACTTTTTCGAATAATTTGCTGAGGGCACATGTGAGTGAAATAGGACGGTAGCTCGAGATTTCAGAGAGGGGTTTGGCAGGTTTGGGGAGCATTATTACATTACTTTTCTTCCATAAAAGCGGGAAGTAGGAGGAGGCCAGGCACGCGTTAAATATGTCCGTTATGAATGAGATGCAGGGGAGTGGCAGTAATTTAAGGGCTTTAGTTGGGATATTGTCTGGGCCTGAGGAGCACTTGTTTGGTAGTTTAGAGATGAGGAGGCTGATTTCTTTAACAGTGCAAGTCAGAGGTTCAGGGGAAGGGATGAGTTTGGCAGCATTTGCATAGTCAGTTGCTTCGGAGTTAGATGAGGTTGCAGGCGGAGAGGAGAAGGCGTCTGACATGCGCTTGAGGAAGGCCTCTCCTCTTTCGGAGTCAGTGGTAAGTCTGGTGTTGTTTACTATTAGAGGTGGAGTTTTTTTAGTTGTGTTCCTGAGGGACCTTGCCATTTTCCAGAGTGAATTGTCATTTCGGTTGAGAGTGGCTATCTTGCAGTTCCACTGTGAGTTTCTGTGTTTCTGTATTTCAAATTTGACCGCTGTGTGTAGAGTGTTGTATTGTGCTTTGATGTGGGGAGATCGTGTTTTTTGGTAAAGTTTCCTGAGTCTATTTTTGTCGGTAATAAGTGATCTGATGTAAGTAGGTAAGGCCGCAGAAAGAAGGGGATGAAGGACGGGGTTATTGAGGGAGTTGTCTAGAGCTGAGTTAATATCTTCTGTCAGAATTTCAATGCAGTGGTCAATAGACGATTGGTTAATTAATAGAGAGGGTGGGGGAGCTATAAATTTTTCAGCAATCTTTTTTTCAAATTTACGCCAGTTGTGGGTTCTGGGGGATATGGGGAGAGAGGCTATTGATGCAGTTTCAATTGAGTATATAACTGGCAGATGGTCAGAGGAGTAGTGATGTATGACTGTGGCTGGGATGTGGAATGGGTAGTTGTTGGATACTGCTATGTCGAGGATATCGGATGTGTCTGTGCCCTGATGTTCGGATATGTGAGTGTGTTCGTTTGGGGCATGGATGGAGATGTCTAGGTCTTGCGAGAGCTTGAGAAGCGCTCTGCCTTTTTCGTTGGTAGTGCGACAGCCCCAACTGGTGTGTTTGCTGTTTAAGTCACCTATAAGTATGGTTGGGATGGTTCTCTGAAGTAGGTCTTTCAGGTTGGAGATGACTGCTTGTTTAGGGGGTATGTAGAGACTGTAAATGTTGAGAAGGCCTATATGTGTGTGGAGGGATATGCCGACGTGTTCGAGTTTGGGTGAAGTTAGTGGGAGTTGAGTGTGATTAAGGCTGGATCTAATGCTAATCGAAACGCCACCCATCGGGTTGGTGTTGTTTGTGTTGTCGCGGTCAAGTCTGTATGTAGTGTAGCCAGGGATGTGAATGTTGTGTTTCTGAGTGAGCTTGGTTTCGGAGAGTGTGATGATGTCCGGAGTATGTTTTTCTATGAGCAAGTGCAAGTTGATGAGATTAGAGCGGGCTCCATTACAGTTCCAGGCAAGGACAGAAAGGTGATAAATTTTACACGTTTTGGGGGCAGCCATTGTTCATTATGAAAGAGGTAAGGGAGGATAGCAAGGACAATAGTAAGACGGGCTTAATGGGGGTCGGTGCACTATTGACTTGAGACGTAAATGAGGTGAACCTCTGAATAAGTGCTGGCCAGTCGGGGATGGGGGAGGCTAGGTCCGAGTGAAAATTATGCTGGGCGAATGAATTGCTGATAACAGGCTGCAATGGCATAGGGAAGGATATGAGTTGAGAAGTAGGTGGGGAGTCATCAATACAGGTGACGGGAGTTCCCGACGGAGGGTTAGGAGAAGCATTTTGGAAGAGAGGGGGAGGGGGAATGACGGGTGTCGAGAGTATACTAGGGTCAAAGGGAGCAAGTGGAGGAGGGGGGAGCAGTGAAATATCAAGGGGAGGTGGGGGGCAGATAGTTGGGGTGATTGGGTAAGTAGTTGAGGGCGGAGGGGGAATAGGTATGTCATTGAGGCTGGGAAAGTCGCTTCGCAGGAAGAGTGAGTTTGATAATGCGGGTTTGACAGCTGCCCTCTTGTCCCAGAAGTTTTCCGGAGGCGGGGCGGGGGGGAGCATAGGAGCTAAGGAGGATTCAGGAAGGGGTTGGCCTAACTTCCGGGCTTTCGCAGTTAAAAATGCGGGACATCCACGGTAAGTTGCGGCGTGTGGCCCACCACAGTTGCAGCAGTAACTAGGGCTATCTATGGGGAGAGGGCATTTGGATTTAAGGTGGTTCTGACCACATTTTCTACAGCGTACAGGAAGGCGACAGTAATTCCTTGTATGGCCAAACCTCTGGCATTGTACACACTGGGCAGGGTCCGTGGATGGTATGAACTCCTCAATTTTTATGTCAATACCACAGTACGATTTTAGTTCCAGCAGGTCACTCTCACGGGAAGGGTCTTCTAGGGATACTTTGAGGTGGGTGAAGGAAGTGGAAGTGGATTGTAGGCCTGATTGGATTTTCAGTATTCCCCTAAGAGTAAAGCCGGCTTCGTCCAGGTCTTTAGCGACCTGTTCAGATGGGGTAATCGGCGGGATTCCTTTGATTATGAAGGCACGCCTTCTTTCCGCTGGGGTTGGATTAGTAAAATAGGGAAGGTTGTTGGAATCAAGGAATTTGCGAATTTTCCGGTGGTCGTTAGGGCATTTGGGAAGGATATGAATATAGGAGTTACTGTACGAAATTTTGGGTTGGTAATTGGTCAAGCGGGAGAGTTGGAGGATATATTTTTGGTATGATTGCGAAGCAGATAGACGGATAGGAGGGAGGTTGTTGGTAGGGCGGGATTCAATAGGTAAGGTAGAGTTGTTAGGAATTGTTGGGATGGGTAGGGAAGAGAACTTGTTTTTCTTGGAAACTGTGGTCCAGCCTTCTTCACCTGCTGCGGCCAAGGGTTCAGTATCAGCAGTCAAGATCACGGCAGCAGCAGCTGTGTCATTGCTGGTATGTTGCTTTACAGGAACGTTGGATGATCGAGCGGCTTTTTCCAGACGTGTGGGGTTGTCGTCGGGCCGTACCTCCAAAGGGCAGTCAAGTTTCACCACCGCAGAGTCGTCCTTTGTAGGCAGAGGTTTGACAGCTTCAGGGTTGAGAGAATCAGAAGAGGGGATCATCGCCTTACGAAGGGTTTTAGTCGTTTTCTTCTGTTTGCTTGTAGTATTGTTCTCTGGTTCTGCCTGGTGCAGCCTTTTAGCCAGCCTGGTGACTATTTGGGGAGTGGGGTGCAGATCAGTTTCGGCCTGAGGAAGGGATGCCTGCGTAGAGTCTTCATCAGTCGGAGGGGATTGGAAGGAGTGTGGTGAGTCAGGAGGAGAGGCTGAGGAAAAGGTGGATATTGATGAGGGAGAATCCGGGTTATCCGGGTCGTTATTTCCCATGCTGATCCCGGGGAGTGTGATTGCCGGGCAGGGAGATGGGTATTATATCTTGGTTTAACAATGATCTTGGGTTCGGAGACCTAACGTACAGCCCTAAGAAGTGGACCCTCCGGTTTGACAAGGCGTGCAGTGGAGGTGCAAGCCCTCTGCCAAGTCTCCCCGGACAAGACGACCAAAATGTGGTGTAGTGAGCGAGCACCACCCGGAGGTGAGAAGAGGGGACTAGCTAGCCCTCCCCACCGGGTGCCTCAGTCACTTAGTGCTATTACCAGTAGTACTTAAACTGCGGTGTAGACAATGAATTGCATGGTCCTAAAAAGGGCCGGAAAAACCACGTGGGTGGTATCGATAGTGGTGGTCCTTAAAAGGTCCGTCCAGCTGCAAAACGGAGAGAGGTCCAGTGAGGTGCGGAGTTCAGTGCCAGGAGAGAAGAGGTGTCCAGGAGGTCAAGGTCAGTGTGCAAAGCGTCTAGAGGAGTCCAGGAGAAAGCAGGGTCAACCAGGAGAGAAGTCCAAAATCCGGTCCGGTCAGTATATTGAAGTATGTATCAGGAATACAGCAGGATTATGCGCCGCTCCGATCCACTTCTAGTGAGGTTTCCTCCTTCTCAGCCTCTCTTCTTCCAGCGGTATCAGTATTTCAGTGCAGTATTTTCGCCGAACATCAGTCGCCTGCTTATGTACCCCTGGTCCGTTCCGTGAGCCGAATCTCCTCGACGACCAATCACGTAAAAGCATGATGTGGCGTCGCTAGGACGGCGGCAGCCTATATAAATGCGCCCAGGAGTCTGACAGCGATTAGACAGCACTACCAGATAAAGAAGCATTCAGCCATGTCCGGACGAGGAAAGGGAGGAAAAGTGAAGGGGAAGTCCAAGTCCCGCTCCAGCAGGGCCGGTCTTCAGTTTCCGGTCGGTCGTATCCACCGTCTGCTCCGCAAGGGGAACTATGCCGAGCGTGTTGGTGCCGGTGCCCCAGTCTACTTGGCCGCCGTCATGGAGTACCTGGCCGCGGAAGTCCTCGAGTTGGCCGGTAACGCTGCCAGGGACAACAAGAAGACGAGAATCATCCCTCGTCACTTGCAGTTGGCCATCCGCAACGACGAGGAGTTGAATAAGCTCCTGTCGGGCGTTACCATCGCTCAGGGAGGTGTCCTTCCGAACATCCAGGCGGTGCTCCTGCCCAAGAAGACTGAGAAGAAGGCATAAGCATCACGCTGTGCGCATAAAAGGTCCTTTTCAGGACCAGAACATACTAGAGAGATGTACGCGATAAATGTCATGTGAAAAAAATAATAATAACAATAAACGTAATAAGCATAGCGAATGAAACGTGGAGCTATAATTGGGCTAAGGTAAACGATGGGAAATAAAGCGTATAAAAAGTGAAAGCGTTTGTGCTGAAATGCAACGAAGAATGATTGAAGGTGACACTGCTTCGTTTACAATGTATTTCATAGTCTGTCATAAAATTTCACCTGCAATCTGCCGCTTAACTACGTTATTTCTTGTTAACATGTATGGTTGCAACGGCGCGATACACATTGTCGCCAGTCCGTTGCCACGTGCTTATTCATGTACGGTTGCAACGGCGCGATATACATTGTCGCCAGTCCGTTGCCACGTGCTTATTCCGATTCGCTGACAATGTCTTTAACGTCGGTAAAGGCTCATACAATTTCAACTCTATTATCACCGCCATTTTTCCTGTGCGCTCGAACAGGTCTTACTTTACTATTTATCGCCGTCACATACGCTATAGCGAATAATTTTTCGTTCCGTTATGGCAAAGGATTAGCTCCATCTCTGAACATTGTATTGGTCCTTAGAAGGACCTTTTTTATCGACGTACGCCGGGTGTCGGATGGCGATCCCGTCGCGTCGTGTCTAACCGCCAAACCCGTAGAGAGTGCGGCCCTGTCTCTTGAGTGCGTACACGACGTCCATGGCTGTGACGGTCTTCCTCTTGGCGTGTTCGGTGTAGGTGACGGCGTCACGAATAACGTTCTCAAGGAACACCTTGAGCACACCGCGCGTCTCCTCGTAGATGAGTCCGGAGATACGCTTCACTCCACCTCGGCGGGCGAGACGGCGGATGGCCGGCTTGGTGATGCCCTGGATGTTATCGCGGAGAACTTTGCGATGACGTTTGGCTCCTCCCTTTCCCAGGCCTTTTCCTCCCTTGCCGCGTCCAGTCATCTCTGTAGTCTGCTCGTAGTAAGGGCTGCTGTCTGATGACCTGAAATGCACCTTCGCCGGTATTTATAAACGTCGCCGCCGCGGCGATGACGTACCCGACCTCTCCACCAATCAGCGTCGCCCGTACTATCTGGCGCCATTCTCGGAAGTGCTTAAAAGACGGCGTTGACCCGGCTTTTTACAGATCGCAGAAATGGCACGTACGAAGCAGACAGCCCGCAAGTCCACCGGAGGAAAGGCCCCGAGGAAGCAGCTGGCCACCAAGGCCGCTCGCAAGAGCGCGCCGGCGACGGGAGGCGTCAAGAAGCCCCACAGGTACCGCCCCGGTACCGTGGCCCTTCGTGAGATCAGGAGATACCAGAAGAGCACGGAGCTCCTCATCCGCAAGCTGCCCTTCCAGCGCCTGGTGCGTGAGATCGCCCAGGACTTCAAGACCGATCTTCGGTTCCAGAGCTCCGCCGTCATGGCTCTCCAGGAGGCCAGCGAGGCTTACCTAGTGGGTCTCTTTGAGGACACCAACCTCTGCGCCATCCACGCTAAGCGTGTGACCATCATGCCCAAGGACATCCAGCTGGCCCGCCGTATCCGCGGAGAGCGAGCTTAGAAAGCTACTTTCGGCCGAAAAACAAAGGTCCTTTTCAGGACCAGTACATACTTAAAAGTTTGAATTTAGCACGATCGCACAATAATTAACGACGATGTAAATCCATTGGAATGATGGACGACATGAAATTTCCTTTGCGCATGGCAAGTGCGTTTGCACGGCTACGCATGAAATGAGATGAAATAAAAGTTCGTGCGATGCTTACCTGACGCGCTTAACGAAAAGAAAACAATACTCCGTGACGTGTTGTTCATTTTACACGTTCTATGAATGTTATTCTTAATTTTTTTTTTCGTCCGTCCATGTCGCATCATCAATTTTAAATAGGACCGTTGTTTTTGCATGGCATTAATCATGATAAATGTTAACTTTGGGCGTGCTCAGTGGCGTGGGCATTGAGTGGCAAGCATCTTTGGAAGACATGATGGTCCTAAAAAGGACCGAGATTGGACGCTGTCTGCTGTCCTAGGTGCGCCGGTGGCGAAGCAGTGATGGTTCACTTCTTTTTCTGGGCGGCGGAAGGTTTCTTGGCGGCGGGCTTGGCCTTGGTGGGCGTCTTCTTGGGCTTGGGGGTCTTGGGTTTGGTGGCCGCCTTTTTCGCCTTCGACGGGGACTTTGCCGCCTTGGCGGCGGGTTTCCCAGCCGCCGGCTTCTTCTTTGGCTTGTCCGCCGCCTTCTTCGCCTTCTTGGCTGGTGGCGCGGACTTGCTTCGCTCCTTGGGCGCGGACCTCTTGGTGCCACTGGACGCCTTCTCGGAGGACTTCTTGGCTCCGACCGCTTTCGGTTTCTTTACTCCCGTCTTCTTGACGACCTTTTTCGCCTTGGTCGTCCCGCTGGCTGCCGCGGGTGCGGCCTTCTTGCTGTGGCTCAGCTTGAAGGAACCTGAGGCGCCCTTTCCCTTGGTCTGGACGAGAGTTCCGGCGGTGACGGCCGCCTTGAGGTACTTCTTGATGAAAGGCGAGAGCCTCTCGGCGTCCACTTTGTAGCTGGCTGCGATGTACTTCTTGATGGCTTGAAGGGAAGAGCCACCGCGCTCCTTGAGGCCCTTGACTGCGTTGTTAACCATCTCGGAAGTGGGCGGGTGCGACGGCTTTGCGCGAGCCTTCTTGGCTGCTCCGCCCTTGCTGGCCTTCTTGGAAGCCGCGGAGGTTCCTGAAGAAGGCAGGGGTTTTACTGCGACGGTGCCCGAAGGCTGGGCTGCCGGTGGTGCGGCTGCCGCTGCTCCAGATGCTGCGTCTGCCATGTTATCGGCTGCTGCGTGATGATAGAAAGAGAAAATTACCAAGACATGGATTTCATACGAAAGTCCACCTTGCTATCGTACCATTTCGGAGCAAAATACGATCTCTTCCTCTCGCCTCCGGTGCGCTTCTCGGATTGTTTGTACTCCACTCCTCCTCCGACTTTCGCGTTTCGGAGAGTGTCGGGGGCGCGTAACGAGGGCGCCTTGCGCCGCGGCGCCCGTCAGGGTTCCACCCTGTCGGCCGTGGCGGCGCCAGGCGTTTGGCGAGCCCAGTTCGTGTGCAGCGGGTCGTCAAAATACGGGTTGTCGTCCTGTCGAAGGCGTACCCGGGAATAAACGTTGCACACGTTTCTACCGGGGTCGATTCCTCGAGATCCGAGGTAACGTACGTTCGAGGCCATCCTTCACCTGGTATTGGACGCGCTCGCGACCCGGTGGGCCGCGCGCCGGCCGCGGAAAGCGGCCCCGAGAAGACGGTCCCTTCGGACGCCTTCCCCCTGACTCGGCGCCTGTCAAACCTTCCTCCTGTTCCTCCCCGGTGCCTGTCCCGTAAGCGGACGTTTATGCATTTTTCGACGACTCGGGGGCGTCGCGACGCACCCACCTCCCGCGCCCGTGGGAAAGGATTATCGAGTCGCAAATGGAGACGGAGTCACCCGTTAAGCGCACGCCTTACGACGCGTCCGCGTGGGCTTCGAAATGGTTGCATGGGGTGGCCGAAGGGGAAAAAGAAATGAACTGTACGCACGCGAATGGGACGTCAAAGTTCACGTACAACAAAGTCGAGGATGGCGCCGAATTATGCTTTAGCCCCGTGAGCGGGCGGGAAAAACAATGTAGTAGCCGAGGGCGCGCAGTGGCGACCCGGCCGTGACGAGTTTGCTCCGTCTCCAACGGCTTCGGACGTCGGTACCTCGTTGCGGGATGATGAATTTGTAGCAACCGGCATGTCATCGGAAACGAAATGATACTTCATCACGGGAAAACTCTTATTGTCGTTGAAACGGCGCCACATCCACGTTTCCGCGGATGTCTACCCTAGTTTCCTTGCACGTCTTTCGAAGAGGAGAGTCGTCTGCCGTCGACTTGTTATCGCGTACATTTCTTTTATTAACCTTCCTTATCTGTGCGATGCGTTGGATGTGCTTTTCTCCACGGTGCCGTCAAGTTACGGAATACACCCCTACGACCTTAAAAAAAAAAATCCCTCCCACACACACGCTGTATGTCACGTTAAATGACCCTGTGTGATGGGATACCTCGGGGACGTAGTCAACGTGAAAGCGACTCCTTGAAAACCAGGCTCTCGTAAGCGTACGTAATTCGTGTCGGCAATTTCGCTCGGTACACATCCCCCGCCGTACGTCTTATTCACGGAAACGGCGAAAATAGGGCGCATCGCGGGATTGTATGCGCGATCATTACGATGGGAATCGCCATAAGCAAATAGGACAGATGCGTTTAACTCAATAATATCCACATCCCTTTCGTCGTAGTTGCGGAGCTATGACGGCTTGTATTCGTGTCACAATATTTTTCAGTTGCTTCCAACCTAATTTCACATCGTTTCCACTTGTTTCCAATCGACATAATGTGTGTCAAGCATATGGATCTTGTTTTTTACCTCCATGCCGTTGGAATAATATCTTTCATTAGAGCAATGGTCGACTTTTCCTTATAACTTTCGAGGGTCGGGATAGTGATTGACGGATAAGGTAGAGTGAATAGCCCTTACCTGGAAAACATTCCTGTGAATAAATAAAAAAAACGTGGGAAAAAGCCGTCGGGGCGTGATGCGGCGTTCAATAGTGATGACAGATTATACTATCTGGCGTAGGAAAGACTTGAACACGATTTTTCCTGGGATCGTAATCAGGGATCCAGGCTGGTTTCCAGTGCTTGCGGGGTTGGGGGGACTAGGGGCGGCATTAACAGCCGGAACCGTTCATTCCTCTACGACCTCTCTTTCGTGGAACTCTATCACCGTCGACAGTTCACGGAACATCATTTCTCGGTTCTGTCTCGAAGAAGCCCCTGTGTTAATTCAATTACTCAGTATCTACTTCGTTCTGCATTACTTAATCAATACATGTGGACCCATCAAATATTTCATCCCCGTTCATTGTTGATTCCTTGAGGTTCTTAGCGATGCGGAAGCAACTTTATCGTCACGAGTAATAAAAGAACGATGATTAACAATTTTAAGCTGTCTGGTACCTAGCACATCACCATAAAAGATACGAAATAAGCATTCCAGTGAACAGGAAAACAAATAGTCGTCTTTTCCCCGGCCAATCTGGGATCATTGCAATGTGAAGCGAAAGTCAATCAGGAGTTAAGAGGATTCAATCCACTCACGATGAAGTAGACGACTGAAGGTTGCGTAGGTCTATGTGCACGTTCGTGTGTGTTAGTTTCTAGTGTTCATATGTAAATGACAGTTGTGTCAATGGGGGAACGTTATTCGAAAGTAACACTAGTTGACTCGAATTTAATCATTCTTATTACCAGTAGTTGCATTGCAAAATTTGACATTATCACGGCAGGAGGTAGGTGATGACTGTCATAAATGTTCGCTAATGGAGGACGTTTGTCATCCATTCCGAGATTTTGAAAAAAAAACTGTCTCCGTTTACATATCGCTGCGTACCCGAGATATTTTACTAATTTGGTACTCTGTGTGGATGAATTTATTAACAGATGTCATAAGGGTGATTTCAACTACACAAATTTGACAAAGTTCAATGTTAAGTATTAACGCCTCGCTGTGACTGGTATGACATTACATGATATCCCGGTGATTAAGCATCACCACAACTGCTAAGGTAATTAATCGTCATGGTGTATATCATGAGTCTTAAAATCACACGATCGTTATGAAATTTACACCGCTTCACGGCTCGTCGGCATTTTCTCCCGTCCGTAGTTAAGTTGTATGTTACTAAGTTGCCTAGGCAAGGACGTTATTCCATTCCATTCCCGGCCACTGTTACTAGATGAATCTGATTAAATATCGCTTCACGAATCACTATTGTCCTCAAAGCCGAGCGTCCTTCGGTTAACGCCACTGCGGGAAATCGGTTGTCGAATACGGTGAAGTGACGATCTCGTGTACCTAGTGTCAAAATGCGGCCGGGGTGGATTCTTCAATGGGGCTAATGCGGTAAAGATTTTCACCAAATTTGCAGAAAGTTGAAATGCTAAAAGGACGGACAGGTAGGCACATGCGGCAACCTTTTTCGTCAGAAATGCACTTGTAGGAAGAGTCGCCTTAATGAAAACGTTATGCAATCATCTCATAAATGATTATACCGGCCGCTAATTTTAAAGATTTCTCTTTCACGTCAAACTTCGACCTCTTTTCCCTAGATTTCATTTCCCTAATCCCGCAAAGAAATAAACAACATTAACGTATGTCCTTCCATCCCTTGTGTATCAACGTAATAAAATTAGCGGGTAAGTTGGGACTGGGACCATTTAACTTTTGCCTAGAGAAACATTTTCTGTTCTGTGGCGTGACAAGACAAGTAAAGATTTCTGGAAAGGTTAATTTCGTTCAAAAGAAGGGGAATGAGTCGTGTCCCGCGGAAGGGACCCCGGTTCAAAACTATAACAAGAATCGGTCATTTGGAGGCATGGTGATCAAAGAACTGGTCTACTTGTCACGTCTGTCTCGATGCATTTGTAATCAATTGCTGATAAATCGTTGCAGTATCGCAAAAAAAAAATTGCGGAAAAGGATGAAAAATCACTCAATCGACTTTAAAATACTTGGGGGATTCGTTCAGAGGAGGTTTATCAACATTGTTTCAGCGAGATGGCGATTTTCCAAGAAGGAAACCCGATGCCCATTACATAAATTGTTATTTGTGCGAATGATGCTGATTCCATATGCTGTTAACGACGATGCATTCCGTAGAAATAGTTTCTGGGAATTGATTGATTGGATAGAATTAGCACAATGGAAAATCCACGGAAGCGCTCACTGCCCGCCATTTTGTTTATTGCGACGCCTGCTCGTCACGACTTGGTGAATGTACAAGGAACGCTGTTGCCCAGCTGCGTTCTATGCTTGCGAGGTTTCCACAGAAATTTCTTCCTCGTGCGGAATGCCACGTGGGTCATTGCGACAGCCCTTTTCTGGTTAACGTAGAAACTTGGGGCGAGGACGGGTCGCATTACCTGCCTCCTCGCGTTGAACCCCCGAGGAGTTTTACGACGTAGCGGATGGGACGGGAGGTTAAGCGGAATTAGCCTTCGCGGAAAAACGGCCGCGTGGGAAGGGCATGTGGGGACCTGTCATTTACTGCCCCTGGAAGTGAAGCAGGAGCAACGTGACCACAAGCGTACCAGTTTCGGAGGGAGACGGACGCCGTGAATCCATATTATTTTTGACGGAGGGAGACATGTAAGTCAAGGCTTACGTCTGAGAAACGAGCATAGCAGGTCAGTGGTTTGAAAAGTACTGGGTGAAAGGGAAGTAATCATGGGAATATAATATTTTTTCCTTAATATCTCGACGGTCATTTTCATCAAATGCAGACGCATAGCAGTAGAAAATATATTTGAATAGGAGGTAAGAAATTCGTCCATCTTTTATTGTCATAAGTTTCTCCTTTACATTTACTCTATTTTTTCGTGAACCGCGCGCGTGCACACCAGGTAAGTAGTTGGTGAATCGGAGGAAAGCGTGGGACTCTAATTTCCCAGGTTTTTACGTTTATTTATGTACGTCCTTTGCGGCCGAGTATTGACGATTGCCCATCGCAGTCGGGTATTTGAAAACTGAAGATTATTTCATGGCCCTTAGAAGGGCCGTTAGGATGCATCAAAGCAATCCCGTCGAGGAATTTACTTTGAGCTGGTGTACTTGGTGACGGCCTTGGTCCCCTCGGAGACGGCGTGCTTGGCCAGCTCACCGGGAAGCAAGAGCCTGACGGCGGTCTGCACCTCCCGGCTGGTGATGGTGGAGCGCTTGTTGTAGTGAGCCAGGCGAGAAGCTTCGGCGGCGATTCTCTCGAAAATATCGTTGACGAAGCTGTTCATGATGCTCATGGCCTTGCTGGAGATTCCGGTGTCGGGGTGCACCTGCTTCAGCACTTTGTAGATGTAGATTGCGTAGCTCTCCTTCCTCCTGCGCTTCTTCTTCTTGTCTCCCTTGGAGATGTTCTTCTGGGCCTTGCCCGCTTTCTTCGCAGCCTTTCCGCTCGTCTTGGGTGGCATGGTGATCACGTTCGGCGAACGGGGTCGATTTCAGTATTTTCGCCGAATCCGACCCTCAGTCTGATGCAGCACCTAAGTGCCGACAAGAATATCCGTACCGGTGGGAGTACCCACCATTACCGGTAGTTTTAACGGCCGACAAGGAAGTGACTAGTGAGATATTGGGACGTGTGCTTATGTTGTTTGCGAGAAGATGAAACTTACAGACTATACTAAGAACTATTTACAAAAGACAATAGTGACAAACATGATTGAGTGAGATACAATAGATCAACAGCAGATTAGTACATATAGTGAATTTGATGACTATAATTTTTTAATAAATAGGATTTTTATCTTTTCTTAAAGTAGATTCTTATATATATATTTTTTTTTTTCTGGATTTTTTTTTCTTATTTATTTATTTATTTATTTTTACCTCTCTCATTTTTTATTATTATTATAATATTTTTTTTTCTCCTCTTTTTTTTTTTGTTTTTATTTTTTTTGTTTTTATTTATTTTTATTTTATTTTATTTTTATTATTTTTATATATATATATATATATATATATTTTTTTTTTTTTTTTTTTTTTGAAAAGATAAATTCAATTACATACAGTTGAACAGTTAACTATAGATACAGATAGAGATACAATGACAGAGTTTGCAATATAATAACAGACAGGTATATTAGATTTAACAACTTAAGGTAATGGAATATTGCATAAGTCTAACAGCGGGATTACTAAGCTATATATAAATGTGAGTAAATGATAATATATTATTTCTTAATACCAGTAATATATAAAAGAGAGATAGGAAAGACTCATAGGCGAGTAATATGTTTAGGCAGTGTAATTGTGGAATTGGATGGGATGTCATAGTTCCATATATCTGTTAAAAGGGGGTTGTTGGTGCGTGGGAGACGAGAGTGGAAATTTTTTACTAGTTTCTGAAGGAAGGAAGCTATGGTGGGAAGTTTAAGGGCCGAGCGCACATGTTGCATATTGGTAAGTCTAGGGATTTTTAATAGAAAGCGGATGGTTTTATTCTGAAATGACTCCAGTTGGGACCTAATCTTTTTGTTGTTGGCAAATATTTCTCCACCGTAAAGCAGCTTGGGACGGATAATACCCTTATAGAGGCGGATACGGGCAGGGTGAGACAGAGGAGAGTTCCCCAGAAAGAGGCCTGCCATGCTGTTTTTTGCAACATGGGCAGCACAGAGGCGATCTTTTAGGTGAGGTCGGTAAGAAAGCATGCGATCCAGAACCACGCCTAGGAATCGGTGGCTAGAGGCTCTTGGGATGGGTGTGTGTTTAATACGTGCGGGGTTGTATCTGTCGTGTTTGCGTCCTCGTTCGAAGTGTACGTGAGTGCTTTTTGTGGCGTTGATTTGTATTTTCCATGTTTGTGTCCAGCGGTGAATTAGTGTTAAGTGGCTGTTGAGTTTTCTAATGTTCGCGTCGGAGGATCGAGAAGTGGCGGAGATGGCTGTGTCGTCTGCGTACATGTGTAATTGTGTGTGCGGGGATTTAGGTAGGTCGTTTACAAATATGTTGAATAGGAAGGGGCTGAGCAGGGAGCCTTGTGGGACGCCAGCAGAGGTTGGGCGCACCGAAGAGAGAGTCTGTCCGTCGGCGACAGTGAATTTACGTCGGTTCAGGTAATTGCGGAGGAGTCGGATGAGAGGAGGGGGGAAATCATTTTGAAAGAGTTTAAATATGAGGCCTTTGTGCCACACCTTGTCGAAAGCCCTAGCGATGTCCAAAAATATTGCGTCGGTGGGGCGGCGAAGCATGAAGCCACGACTGATGGCTTCGACAAGGCGTAGCACTTGGTGGGTTGCAGAGGTGTTAGATCGAAAGCCGAATTGCTCGGGGCGAAGGACATTATTGGAGGTAGCATGGTTGAGAAGGCGGGTAAGGATTAATTTTTCGAAAATTTTGGATAGGTTAGAGAGAAGGGTGATAGGTCTGCTGTTGCCAGGGATTGTAGGGTCTTTACCGGGTTTGGGGATGAGAAGGACTTTGCCAGTTTTCCAGGTTTCGGGATAGTAGGATAGAAGGTAGCAGTGGTTGATAAGGTCTGAGAGAATAAGGGAGAATTTGGGGACTGAAGAGGCAGATTTGAGCAATTTATTAGGGATTTTATCAAGGCCAGGAGCAGTATGAAGAGGTAGGGTATTGATGATGGATTGGATTTCAGATGCATCGGTGATGGGGGGAAGGTCGGGTGGGTTATATGGGAGGAAGCGCAGTGATTCGTCAATTTTGTCTTCAGTTAAGGAAGGGGAATTGTCCAAAGTCATAACCGTCTGCAGGATGTCAGCTTGAATTTCCACTTTGGCTTTTGGGTCAAATATGTATGTATTGTCATGTTTTAATGGTGGGGAGAAAATTTTGTTGCGTCTTCTGAGGGAACGTGAAATGGACCAAGTGGAGTTGTCGTTAAAGTTTAATTTGGATAGGTGGGTTTCCCAGGATTTGGATTTAAATTTGGATATTTCAGATTTTGTAAGGTTGCTTAAGCGGGAGTATTCGTGTTTGTAACATGGGATTCGGGATTGCTGCCAGCGTCGGCGCGCAGCATTTCTGGCAAGGATGATATTTTTAATGTGTTGCGGAAGGGAGAATTTGGATGAATGATTGTGGGGGACAATTTTCGTTATTTTGCTGAGGGCGTCATGGAGCGTGTTAGTCAGGAGAACGGCTCGGGAGTTCAAGTCTTCGTAAGTTGGGTTTAGAAGGGGGGACAGGGGATCTAGTAGAGTGGAGAGGGTGTCAGGAAGTCTGGGCCAGTCAGTCAGTTGTTTTTTTGGAAGGATGTCAAGAATGGGATTAAGAGGGATGGAGAATAGGATAGGTAGATGGTCGGAGCTGAAGTCATGAATCACTGAGGGGGGATCAAAAAACGGAAGGTTGAGGGATATGGCAATGTCGAGGATGTCACTTCTAGCATTCGATTGCGGCGGGAAATGAGTGGGTTCTAGAGGGGAAAGGATGGACACAGGCTTAAAGGAGATGAAGGACTGGAGAATGCGGCCGTTGTTGTTGGAGGAATGGCAGCCCCAGTTTGGATGTTTACAGTTCCAGTCGCCGACGAACAAGGCCCTGCTGTGTAAAGAAAACATTTTCCCCAGGTCATCCCTGCTCAGGGGGTGAGAGGGGGGATGGTAAATCGAGTACAAGTGTAAGTTGCCTTGTGGAGTGTGCAGTGTAATACCAAGAGCCTCTATATTGCTGAGGACAGGGGAAGGAAGTGGGGTGTGGTTCAAACCTTTTTTGATGAGGACTGCAACTCCTCCTCCAGGAGTGGTTCTGTCAAGTCTGTAGCAAGTGTAGTTAGGAAAGTGTAGGGAGATGTGCGGTTTAAGGAAGGTTTCTTGTAGGAGTATGATGTCCGTGGCATGATCAGAAGCGTATTTTTGTAGTTCAATTTTTTTGTTAATGATGCTGTTGCAGTTCCAGGAGAGAATCGTGATGTGGTTGAGTGTGTGAGTATGTGGACTGTTTACTGTGTTCATGGTTCAGTCTGGAGGAGGAGGATTTGTTCTAGAATGAATAACTTTTTGTCTTTAACAGATGGAAGGGAGGACATTCTAACCCAGATGTCTCTAAAAAAAGAGTTAAGGGAGGATTGTTCGGATGATTCTTGGTGGTGGTCAACATTAGTTACTGAGTGGGAAGCAGGGGGAAGTGAAGGAGACGAGAGGGAAGGATGGTTATGAAGGACTGCAGAGTAAGACTGGGTTAGCGGTTTGGGAATGGGAGCAGGGGAGAATTGGGCTGGTTTTCCTAGGCGCAAGATCATGGTCGCTTTAGCTTTCTTATGGACAGGACAGCCTCTGTAGTTGGCCGTGTGGTCACTCTGGCAGAGAAGGCATTTAGCCGGGGTGTCCGGTGATTTCACGCATTCTGAGGAGGCGTGTGGACCGCCGCAGCGGACGCAGTTCGGAGGGAGAGTGCAATGGTTTTTGGTATGGCCTAGGGCCTGACACCTGTGGCATTGAACGGGCTGAAGGGGTTTGCGGAAGTAGTCTACTTTTATTGCAAGTCCGAGCAAGTTTGACAGGGATAAGAAGGCTTGAGGGTCGATAGCGCTTTCTGCGATGATTTGGCATGTACGCGTTGGGTATTTCGCGACAGAGAGGGTACCAGACGCTCGAACAGCGTCGGAAGGTCTCGTGGACCATATTCTGTGGACCGATATGATTTGGAAGCCTTTAAGTTTAAGCTCGCCAAGAATTTCCTCCTCTGTGATAGAGGGGAAGAGACCGCGTAGGGCAAACTCTTTCCTTCGCTCACCCTGAAGCTGGTACGTCACATACGGGACAGATTTTTCCTTTAATAGGGACGAAACCGCTTTGAAGTCAGCCACAGAGACGCATTTTATAACTGCAGAGGAGGGCCCAGTTGAGTGACAAATCGGGGGAGACTGGCAAGCTTTGGAGATGTCAGCATGAAGTGCTGACCAGTTTGAGGTATCTTCCAGTTTAATGGGAGGAATTCTAATCTTTTGATTATTAGGGCCATTGGTTATTAAGCTGCTTGACGGGGAGATTGGGGTTGTACTGATTGGGGGGAGACTGGGCTCAGAAGTAGTCGGGCCCTGTGCGCTTTGAGATTCTTCTGGGAGGGAAGTAAGGGGATCAAATCTGTTGCTGGTCAAGGGCATAGATGAATGGGAGGAATTCTTGGTGCTTCTAGTTCTTTTAGAAGGACCTTGGACTTGGAAATCTTGATCGGTGGGGGGAGGTAAAACAATATTGCTGGAGGCTGAGGGCAGAGAGTTCAGTAGATTAGGGTTCTTGTCCAGGAGGGAATGGAAGAGTGCTTTCTTTTCCTCCTCAGGCAAGGCTGTGATTACATTAATCAAGTCGAAGTTATGAGGGGGTAATGGATCGGATTTTTTTGTTGACCTAGCAGCCATTCTGGTGCTGTATACAGTGATCGGGATTTCAGAGTCGGTTGATTTCGGCATTTCAATGTGGCTCTAGTACGGAAACCACATGATGAAGTCTAAATTTAGGTGGGGGTACGGCAAGTAAATTAATTAACAAGTAAGGGGGAAGTTCAGCCCTAAGAAGTGGACCCTTCGGTTCAACAAGGCGTGCAGTGGAGGTGCAAGCCCTCTGCCAAGTCTCCCCGAACAAGACGACCAAGGATGAATGACCGTGAGTGAGCACCACCCGGGGGTGAGAAGAGGGGACTGGTTAGCCCTCCCCACCAGGCGCCTCAGTCACTTGGTATTGTTAACGACTAGAGCTAAACAAGCGTTCCGGGCAATGATAATTTTTTGTTTGGTCCTAAAAAGGGCCGAAAAAACCACGTGGGTTCACGAGCAAATATGGCCCTAAAAAGGTCCGTGCAATTCGTAAATATAGATGTGTCCAGTGAAGAGCTGAGGTCGTTGCCGGGAGAGAAGAGTAGTCCAGAAGGTCGAGGTCGATGTGCAGAGCGTCCAGAGTTGTCCAAGAATAAGCAGGGTCAGCCAGGAGAAAAGTCAAAGTTCCGGTCCGTTCGATAATAAGTGAGAAGGTTCCCCGTAGGCAGGGAAAACTCCGCTAGAAGATCTGCTCTCCTTCTACGCCAAGTCTACGATGTCACCAGGTCACCAAGTCACCACCCTAACAGCAGGATTCAGTCAGTCATGTATTTTCGCCGAACATCAGTCGCCTGCTTATGTACCCCTGGTCCGTTCCGTGAGCCGAATCTCCTCGACGACCAATCACGTAAAAGCATGATGTGGCGTCGCTAGGACGGCGGCAGCCTATATAAATGCGCCCAGGAGTCTGACAGCGATTAGACAGCACTACCAGATAAAGAAGCATTCAGCCATGTCCGGACGAGGAAAGGGAGGAAAAGTGAAGGGGAAGTCCAAGTCCCGCTCCAGCAGGGCCGGTCTTCAGTTTCCGGTCGGTCGTATCCACCGTCTGCTCCGCAAGGGGAACTATGCCGAGCGTGTTGGTGCCGGTGCCCCAGTCTACTTGGCCGCCGTCATGGAGTACCTGGCCGCGGAAGTCCTCGAGTTGGCCGGTAACGCTGCCAGGGACAACAAGAAGACGAGAATCATCCCTCGTCACTTGCAGTTGGCCATCCGCAACGACGAGGAGTTGAATAAGCTCCTGTCGGGCGTTACCATCGCTCAGGGAGGTGTCCTTCCGAACATCCAGGCGGTGCTCCTGCCCAAGAAGACTGAGAAGAAGGCATAAGCATCACGCTGTGCGCATAAAAGGTCCTTTTCAGGACCAGAACATACTAGAGAGATGTACGCGATAAATGTCATGTGAAAAAAATAATAATAACAATAAACGTAATAAGCATAGCGAATGAAACGTGGAGCTATAATTGGGCTAAGGTAAACGATGGGAAATAAAGCGTATAAAAAGTGAAAGCGTTTGTGCTGAAATGCAACGAAGAATGATTGAAGGTGACACTGCTTCGTTTACAATGTATTTCATAGTCTGTCATAAAATTTCACCTGCAATCTGCCGCTTAACTACGTTATTTCTTGTTAACATGTATGGTTGCAACGGCGCGATACACATTGTCGCCAGTCCGTTGCCACGTGCTTATTCATGTACGGTTGCAACGGCGCGATATACATTGTCGCCAGTCCGTTGCCACGTGCTTATTCCGATTCGCTGACAATGTCTTTAACGTCGGTAAAGGCTCATACAATTTCAACTCTATTATCACCGCCATTTTTCCTGTGCGCTCGAACAGGTCTTACTTTACTATTTATCGCCGTCACATACGCTATAGCGAATAATTTTTCGTTCCGTTATGGCAAAGGATTAGCTCCATCTCTGAACATTGTATTGGTCCTTAGAAGGACCTTTTTTATCGACGTACGCCGGGTGTCGGATGGCGATCCCGTCGCGTCGTGTCTAACCGCCAAACCCGTAGAGAGTGCGGCCCTGTCTCTTGAGTGCGTACACGACGTCCATGGCTGTGACGGTCTTCCTCTTGGCGTGTTCGGTGTAGGTGACGGCGTCACGAATAACGTTCTCAAGGAACACCTTGAGCACACCGCGCGTCTCCTCGTAGATGAGTCCGGAGATACGCTTCACTCCACCTCGGCGGGCGAGACGGCGGATGGCCGGCTTGGTGATGCCCTGGATGTTATCGCGGAGAACTTTGCGATGACGTTTGGCTCCTCCCTTTCCCAGGCCTTTTCCTCCCTTGCCGCGTCCAGTCATCTCTGTAGTCTGCTCGTAGTAAGGGCTGCTGTCTGATGACCTGAAATGCACCTTCGCCGGTATTTATAAACGTCGCCGCCGCGGCGATGACGTACCCGACCTCTCCACCAATCAGCGTCGCCCGTACTATCTGGCGCCATTCTCGGAAGTGCTTAAAAGACGGCGTTGACCCGGCTTTTTACAGATCGCAGAAATGGCACGTACGAAGCAGACAGCCCGCAAGTCCACCGGAGGAAAGGCCCCGAGGAAGCAGCTGGCCACCAAGGCCGCTCGCAAGAGCGCGCCGGCGACGGGAGGCGTCAAGAAGCCCCACAGGTACCGCCCCGGTACCGTGGCCCTTCGTGAGATCAGGAGATACCAGAAGAGCACGGAGCTCCTCATCCGCAAGCTGCCCTTCCAGCGCCTGGTGCGTGAGATCGCCCAGGACTTCAAGACCGATCTTCGGTTCCAGAGCTCCGCCGTCATGGCTCTCCAGGAGGCCAGCGAGGCTTACCTAGTGGGTCTCTTTGAGGACACCAACCTCTGCGCCATCCACGCTAAGCGTGTGACCATCATGCCCAAGGACATCCAGCTGGCCCGCCGTATCCGCGGAGAGCGAGCTTAGAAAGCTACTTTCGGCCGAAAAACAAAGGTCCTTTTCAGGACCAGTACATACTTAAAAGTTTGAATTTAGCACGATCGCACAATAATTAACGACGATGTAAATCCATTGGAATGATGGACGACATGAAATTTCCTTTGCGCATGGCAAGTGCGTTTGCACGGCTACGCATGAAATGAGATGAAATAAAAGTTCGTGCGATGCTTACCTGACGCGCTTAACGAAAAGAAAACAATACTCCGTGACGTGTTGTTCATTTTACACGTTCTATGAATGTTATTCTTAATTTTTTTTTTCGTCCGTCCATGTCGCATCATCAATTTTAAATAGGACCGTTGTTTTTGCATGGCATTAATCATGATAAATGTTAACTTTGGGCGTGCTCAGTGGCGTGGGCATTGAGTGGCAAGCATCTTTGGAAGACATGATGGTCCTAAAAAGGACCGAGATTGGACGCTGTCTGCTGTCCTAGGTGCGCCGGTGGCGAAGCAGTGATGGTTCACTTCTTTTTCTGGGCGGCGGAAGGTTTCTTGGCGGCGGGCTTGGCCTTGGTGGGCGTCTTCTTGGGCTTGGGGGTCTTGGGTTTGGTGGCCGCCTTTTTCGCCTTCGACGGGGACTTTGCCGCCTTGGCGGCGGGTTTCCCAGCCGCCGGCTTCTTCTTTGGCTTGTCCGCCGCCTTCTTCGCCTTCTTGGCTGGTGGCGCGGACTTGCTTCGCTCCTTGGGCGCGGACCTCTTGGTGCCACTGGACGCCTTCTCGGAGGACTTCTTGGCTCCGACCGCTTTCGGTTTCTTTACTCCCGTCTTCTTGACGACCTTTTTCGCCTTGGTCGTCCCGCTGGCTGCCGCGGGTGCGGCCTTCTTGCTGTGGCTCAGCTTGAAGGAACCTGAGGCGCCCTTTCCCTTGGTCTGGACGAGAGTTCCGGCGGTGACGGCCGCCTTGAGGTACTTCTTGATGAAAGGCGAGAGCCTCTCGGCGTCCACTTTGTAGCTGGCTGCGATGTACTTCTTGATGGCTTGAAGGGAAGAGCCACCGCGCTCCTTGAGGCCCTTGACTGCGTTGTTAACCATCTCGGAAGTGGGCGGGTGCGACGGCTTTGCGCGAGCCTTCTTGGCTGCTCCGCCCTTGCTGGCCTTCTTGGAAGCCGCGGAGGTTCCTGAAGAAGGCAGGGGTTTTACTGCGACGGTGCCCGAAGGCTGGGCTGCCGGTGGTGCGGCTGCCGCTGCTCCAGATGCTGCGTCTGCCATGTTATCGGCTGCTGCGTGATGATAGAAAGAGAAAATTACCAAGACATGGATTTCATACGAAAGTCCACCTTGCTATCGTACCATTTCGGAGCAAAATACGATCTCTTCCTCTCGCCTCCGGTGCGCTTCTCGGATTGTTTGTACTCCACTCCTCCTCCGACTTTCGCGTTTCGGAGAGTGTCGGGGGCGCGTAACGAGGGCGCCTTGCGCCGCGGCGCCCGTCAGGGTTCCACCCTGTCGGCCGTGGCGGCGCCAGGCGTTTGGCGAGCCCAGTTCGTGTGCAGCGGGTCGTCAAAATACGGGTTGTCGTCCTGTCGAAGGCGTACCCGGGAATAAACGTTGCACACGTTTCTACCGGGGTCGATTCCTCGAGATCCGAGGTAACGTACGTTCGAGGCCATCCTTCACCTGGTATTGGACGCGCTCGCGACCCGGTGGGCCGCGCGCCGGCCGCGGAAAGCGGCCCCGAGAAGACGGTCCCTTCGGACGCCTTCCCCCTGACTCGGCGCCTGTCAAACCTTCCTCCTGTTCCTCCCCGGTGCCTGTCCCGTAAGCGGACGTTTATGCATTTTTCGACGACTCGGGGGCGTCGCGACGCACCCACCTCCCGCGCCCGTGGGAAAGGATTATCGAGTCGCAAATGGAGACGGAGTCACCCGTTAAGCGCACGCCTTACGACGCGTCCGCGTGGGCTTCGAAATGGTTGCATGGGGTGGCCGAAGGGGAAAAAGAAATGAACTGTACGCACGCGAATGGGACGTCAAAGTTCACGTACAACAAAGTCGAGGATGGCGCCGAATTATGCTTTAGCCCCGTGAGCGGGCGGGAAAAACAATGTAGTAGCCGAGGGCGCGCAGTGGCGACCCGGCCGTGACGAGTTTGCTCCGTCTCCAACGGCTTCGGACGTCGGTACCTCGTTGCGGGATGATGAATTTGTAGCAACCGGCATGTCATCGGAAACGAAATGATACTTCATCACGGGAAAACTCTTATTGTCGTTGAAACGGCGCCACATCCACGTTTCCGCGGATGTCTACCCTAGTTTCCTTGCACGTCTTTCGAAGAGGAGAGTCGTCTGCCGTCGACTTGTTATCGCGTACATTTCTTTTATTAACCTTCCTTATCTGTGCGATGCGTTGGATGTGCTTTTCTCCACGGTGCCGTCAAGTTACGGAATACACCCCTACGACCTTAAAAAAAAAAATCCCTCCCACACACACGCTGTATGTCACGTTAAATGACCCTGTGTGATGGGATACCTCGGGGACGTAGTCAACGTGAAAGCGACTCCTTGAAAACCAGGCTCTCGTAAGCGTACGTAATTCGTGTCGGCAATTTCGCTCGGTACACATCCCCCGCCGTACGTCTTATTCACGGAAACGGCGAAAATAGGGCGCATCGCGGGATTGTATGCGCGATCATTACGATGGGAATCGCCATAAGCAAATAGGACAGATGCGTTTAACTCAATAATATCCACATCCCTTTCGTCGTAGTTGCGGAGCTATGACGGCTTGTATTCGTGTCACAATATTTTTCAGTTGCTTCCAACCTAATTTCACATCGTTTCCACTTGTTTCCAATCGACATAATGTGTGTCAAGCATATGGATCTTGTTTTTTACCTCCATGCCGTTGGAATAATATCTTTCATTAGAGCAATGGTCGACTTTTCCTTATAACTTTCGAGGGTCGGGATAGTGATTGACGGATAAGGTAGAGTGAATAGCCCTTACCTGGAAAACATTCCTGTGAATAAATAAAAAAAACGTGGGAAAAAGCCGTCGGGGCGTGATGCGGCGTTCAATAGTGATGACAGATTATACTATCTGGCGTAGGAAAGACTTGAACACGATTTTTCCTGGGATCGTAATCAGGGATCCAGGCTGGTTTCCAGTGCTTGCGGGGTTGGGGGGACTAGGGGCGGCATTAACAGCCGGAACCGTTCATTCCTCTACGACCTCTCTTTCGTGGAACTCTATCACCGTCGACAGTTCACGGAACATCATTTCTCGGTTCTGTCTCGAAGAAGCCCCTGTGTTAATTCAATTACTCAGTATCTACTTCGTTCTGCATTACTTAATCAATACATGTGGACCCATCAAATATTTCATCCCCGTTCATTGTTGATTCCTTGAGGTTCTTAGCGATGCGGAAGCAACTTTATCGTCACGAGTAATAAAAGAACGATGATTAACAATTTTAAGCTGTCTGGTACCTAGCACATCACCATAAAAGATACGAAATAAGCATTCCAGTGAACAGGAAAACAAATAGTCGTCTTTTCCCCGGCCAATCTGGGATCATTGCAATGTGAAGCGAAAGTCAATCAGGAGTTAAGAGGATTCAATCCACTCACGATGAAGTAGACGACTGAAGGTTGCGTAGGTCTATGTGCACGTTCGTGTGTGTTAGTTTCTAGTGTTCATATGTAAATGACAGTTGTGTCAATGGGGGAACGTTATTCGAAAGTAACACTAGTTGACTCGAATTTAATCATTCTTATTACCAGTAGTTGCATTGCAAAATTTGACATTATCACGGCAGGAGGTAGGTGATGACTGTCATAAATGTTCGCTAATGGAGGACGTTTGTCATCCATTCCGAGATTTTGAAAAAAAAACTGTCTCCGTTTACATATCGCTGCGTACCCGAGATATTTTACTAATTTGGTACTCTGTGTGGATGAATTTATTAACAGATGTCATAAGGGTGATTTCAACTACACAAATTTGACAAAGTTCAATGTTAAGTATTAACGCCTCGCTGTGACTGGTATGACATTACATGATATCCCGGTGATTAAGCATCACCACAACTGCTAAGGTAATTAATCGTCATGGTGTATATCATGAGTCTTAAAATCACACGATCGTTATGAAATTTACACCGCTTCACGGCTCGTCGGCATTTTCTCCCGTCCGTAGTTAAGTTGTATGTTACTAAGTTGCCTAGGCAAGGACGTTATTCCATTCCATTCCCGGCCACTGTTACTAGATGAATCTGATTAAATATCGCTTCACGAATCACTATTGTCCTCAAAGCCGAGCGTCCTTCGGTTAACGCCACTGCGGGAAATCGGTTGTCGAATACGGTGAAGTGACGATCTCGTGTACCTAGTGTCAAAATGCGGCCGGGGTGGATTCTTCAATGGGGCTAATGCGGTAAAGATTTTCACCAAATTTGCAGAAAGTTGAAATGCTAAAAGGACGGACAGGTAGGCACATGCGGCAACCTTTTTCGTCAGAAATGCACTTGTAGGAAGAGTCGCCTTAATGAAAACGTTATGCAATCATCTCATAAATGATTATACCGGCCGCTAATTTTAAAGATTTCTCTTTCACGTCAAACTTCGACCTCTTTTCCCTAGATTTCATTTCCCTAATCCCGCAAAGAAATAAACAACATTAACGTATGTCCTTCCATCCCTTGTGTATCAACGTAATAAAATTAGCGGGTAAGTTGGGACTGGGACCATTTAACTTTTGCCTAGAGAAACATTTTCTGTTCTGTGGCGTGACAAGACAAGTAAAGATTTCTGGAAAGGTTAATTTCGTTCAAAAGAAGGGGAATGAGTCGTGTCCCGCGGAAGGGACCCCGGTTCAAAACTATAACAAGAATCGGTCATTTGGAGGCATGGTGATCAAAGAACTGGTCTACTTGTCACGTCTGTCTCGATGCATTTGTAATCAATTGCTGATAAATCGTTGCAGTATCGCAAAAAAAAAATTGCGGAAAAGGATGAAAAATCACTCAATCGACTTTAAAATACTTGGGGGATTCGTTCAGAGGAGGTTTATCAACATTGTTTCAGCGAGATGGCGATTTTCCAAGAAGGAAACCCGATGCCCATTACATAAATTGTTATTTGTGCGAATGATGCTGATTCCATATGCTGTTAACGACGATGCATTCCGTAGAAATAGTTTCTGGGAATTGATTGATTGGATAGAATTAGCACAATGGAAAATCCACGGAAGCGCTCACTGCCCGCCATTTTGTTTATTGCGACGCCTGCTCGTCACGACTTGGTGAATGTACAAGGAACGCTGTTGCCCAGCTGCGTTCTATGCTTGCGAGGTTTCCACAGAAATTTCTTCCTCGTGCGGAATGCCACGTGGGTCATTGCGACAGCCCTTTTCTGGTTAACGTAGAAACTTGGGGCGAGGACGGGTCGCATTACCTGCCTCCTCGCGTTGAACCCCCGAGGAGTTTTACGACGTAGCGGATGGGACGGGAGGTTAAGCGGAATTAGCCTTCGCGGAAAAACGGCCGCGTGGGAAGGGCATGTGGGGACCTGTCATTTACTGCCCCTGGAAGTGAAGCAGGAGCAACGTGACCACAAGCGTACCAGTTTCGGAGGGAGACGGACGCCGTGAATCCATATTATTTTTGACGGAGGGAGACATGTAAGTCAAGGCTTACGTCTGAGAAACGAGCATAGCAGGTCAGTGGTTTGAAAAGTACTGGGTGAAAGGGAAGTAATCATGGGAATATAATATTTTTTCCTTAATATCTCGACGGTCATTTTCATCAAATGCAGACGCATAGCAGTAGAAAATATATTTGAATAGGAGGTAAGAAATTCGTCCATCTTTTATTGTCATAAGTTTCTCCTTTACATTTACTCTATTTTTTCGTGAACCGCGCGCGTGCACACCAGGTAAGTAGTTGGTGAATCGGAGGAAAGCGTGGGACTCTAATTTCCCAGGTTTTTACGTTTATTTATGTACGTCCTTTGCGGCCGAGTATTGACGATTGCCCATCGCAGTCGGGTATTTGAAAACTGAAGATTATTTCATGGCCCTTAGAAGGGCCGTTAGGATGCATCAAAGCAATCCCGTCGAGGAATTTACTTTGAGCTGGTGTACTTGGTGACGGCCTTGGTCCCCTCGGAGACGGCGTGCTTGGCCAGCTCACCGGGAAGCAAGAGCCTGACGGCGGTCTGCACCTCCCGGCTGGTGATGGTGGAGCGCTTGTTGTAGTGAGCCAGGCGAGAAGCTTCGGCGGCGATTCTCTCGAAAATATCGTTGACGAAGCTGTTCATGATGCTCATGGCCTTGCTGGAGATTCCGGTGTCGGGGTGCACCTGCTTCAGCACTTTGTAGATGTAGATTGCGTAGCTCTCCTTCCTCCTGCGCTTCTTCTTCTTGTCTCCCTTGGAGATGTTCTTCTGGGCCTTGCCCGCTTTCTTCGCAGCCTTTCCGCTCGTCTTGGGTGGCATGGTGATCACGTTCGGCGAACGGGGTCGATTTCAGTATTTTCGCCGAACATCAGTCGCCTGCTTATGTACCCCTGGTCCGTTCCGTGAGCCGAATCTCCTCGACGACCAATCACGTAAAAGCATGATGTGGCGTCGCTAGGACGAAAATGCCGCTTCTTAAAGAACATATAAGGTCTAAGGGAGTCTCCATCATGGGGCTGGTGGAGACTTACCTGAAACCTAACTCAAAATGCAACATTCCCATGTTTCAGGAATTCGGCACCCCAAGATTGCAACCCGGATCCGGCGGCGTTACTGTCCTCATTAGAGATGACATACCAACAAGAGAACTACAATTCCCAGAGCCAATGGAAGACAAAAATGAAGGAGTCATCACTGAAATCACTGTCGACAAAAGAAAAATCATCGTGGGGGTTCTGTATTCAAGAACGCACGACCGTCTCCCAATCAAGGCCCTCTCACACATAACTTCCCTACAGAAACCATACATAGTCCTAGGGGACTTAAATGCCAGAAGCCAATCATTCCGAGACTCCATCACAACCGCTAAAGGACAGGAGTTGGAGCACTTTATACAACAACATAATATGATACGACTTGACATACAAACGCCGACTTTCATCGGCCGCGGAGCATCCTTCCCGGACCACGCAATTGTCTCGCCCGACATCCTTCACCTCCTAGGTGACATCACGGTAGATGACTGCATAACTTCGGATCACCTACCATTTTCCTTTCCGTTCCTACTCTCGAAAAGAACACACAGGCACACATTCACCAGGACAGACTACTCGAAGGTGGATTGGAAGTCCTTCAACGAATACATCGGCCGGGCAACTGCAAACATCTCGGAGCCATCATCCGCAGAGGACATCGACGCTGCTGTGGACACGGTGACAGATGCCTTTCGGGAGGCAAGGAAGGACTTCCCCACCAAAACCATAAACCCCACACGCCCCCCTCTGCCAACACACATAGTTACCCTCATCAAAGGGAAGAGGAAACTATACCGCGATTGGATAAGGACGAAGGATCCATCACTAAAAACCGAGTGGAATAGAACAAACGCCATTATTCGCAGGGCAACCACACAATACAAGGAAACGGCCTGGGAGAACGCGTGCAAAACCTTAAATTACAGGGACGGTGGAAAATTTTGGAACAAGTTCAAGGTGCTGACCGGACAAAAAAGGACGGGAACAACCAACCTCACTGGACCCGACGGGACACCAATAGCCACGCCTATGGAGAAGGCAGAAGAATTCCGCCGGGTACTTGTCGGCGTATACCAACCGTTGGAGGACAACCTTTTCCGTGAAGACAACGTACTCATGGTGGAAGAGCATCTGGCCAACCTGCCGTACTCCTTACAGCCAACCCACGTCGCAAACCAGGAAGATGACATCACAGGAAAGATTGACGAAGACGATGTACTTTTCGCCCGCCCATGGAAAAACACCGCACCGGGGGAAGATGGAATCACCAGCCGGCATATCAAGAATGCGCCATCATGCTATGCCGCTATGCTGAAAATATTCAACGGCATAATGACATTTGGCTACTACCCACTACAATGGCGGAAGATGACGACAATAATGCTGCCCAAGCCAGGGAAGGACACCAAGAAAGCGGATAACTATAGACCAATATGTCTTACTAGTAACCTGGGCAAATGGTTCGAAAGAATACTGGTAGCAAGAATGAAATCAGTGTTTGAAAACAAAGACATCCTACCACAACACCAGTATGGTTTCCGCCCGGGGAGATGCACAGTGGACCCCCTAGCACTCTTCACCACTGAAACCGCGGAGGCCATTAATCAAAGGAAATTTATGGCAGCACTTTTCCTGGACATCGAAAGGGCGTTCGACCACGTATGGCACAACGGACTCCTGTACAAACTATCAACGATGCCAGAAGTTTCTCCCTCATTAATAAGAATTATTCATACCTTTCTGTCGAATAGGGTTGCTAGAGTGAAGGTGGGCAGTACACTATCCAATCCCTTTTTTCCTTCAGCTGGAGTGCCTCAAGGTACAGTCCTGTCCCCGCTGCTCTTTGCAGCCTACTGCTGGGACATGCCAACAGATACCACAAGGAATAGGGGCGTAACAACTGCCCAATATGCGGATGACACGGCCATCTGGACGCCGGCACGGACACCAGAATCGGCAATAGCACACCTCCAGAAACAAGCTAAAAAACTGGAAGAATGGTTCAGAAAGTGGCGACTACGGCCTAACCCCAAAAAATCCACCCTTGTCATCTTTACGAGTCACTCAGACCGAAGGATGGTGGGACTGCGACAACCCACACTTGGGCTCTGGCAGCAACAAATCCCGACGTCCGACTCCGTCAAATACCTGGGGGTCACTTTAGACAGACACCTTACATTTTATGCACACATCAGGGATGTATGGTCGAGATGCAGTCGTCGGAGTGGTCTATTGAGAGCAGTCCGGGCGAGAGGGAGGGGGGTCTCTGCGGAGTGCTGCCTACTCCTATACAGGGCCTTTGTCCGCCCTGTTATGGAGTACGCCGCGCTGGCAGTCCTTCCCTTCAAAAACACTCATATGACCATATGGGCCGCCCTGGAAAGGAGAGTGCTCAGGCAGCTGCATCTTCTGTCGCCCATGCATCCTAGTACTGACGTATACTTAATTTCTAATACTGAACCTATCCTTCACAGGTTATGCCGTCTCCGCGCCAGAGCTGCAAACCGGATTGCCACCTACAACGAAACTCTCCTAGGGGAAATAATGCAGAGTGCCAACGCAGTACTGGGGAAACGACCAAAGACGAAACTAATTTCCCCAGCAAGAATAATAAGCGACCAACTACACCTGTACTACGAAGAGACACACCTACCACCTTATCGACTGGGCAGCATTCTACCAGTGCCCGAGAATCTACGCCCCATCGAGGAGTACCCACTCTTCCGAAAGAAAACAAAACGGAGAAAACAACAAGGGACTGAAGAAGAGCCGCAATAGGAAACAGCAGTGTAGTGATAAAAGTGCCAGTGAATAATGTGTTTTAAACAAAGACAATTACTTATTTATTTATTTATACTATTTATACTATATTTTACATTCATGTTAATTTATTTATTTATTTATTTATTATTGGACATTACTGTTATGGACTTCCTTATGGCGGCCTGCGAAGGGTTTTTCGGGTTTCCCCTTCGCCTAGGGTGAATGCCAGGCCAATGCTACCCCGCGAAAAGAGAAAAGATAAAAGATACATGCAATAGCTGAACGAAAGACTTTATAAAACAGTTTTTAGACCCTGAAGAGGCGCACAGCCTAAAACAGGGCTTCCTTGTTTGTTGTACAACTTACTGTTTTTATATATACTGTTACATTGTTACCTGTTATTTGTTATTGTTGCTTATAAATGTTATGTACAACAACCTGGAAAAAATAAACACCTTTTTGAATTGAATTGAATGAATCTGACAGCGATTAGACAGCACTACCAGATAAAGAAGCATTCAGCCATGTCCGGACGAGGAAAGGGAGGAAAAGTGAAGGGGAAGTCCAAGTCCCGCTCCAGCAGGGCCGGTCTTCAGTTTCCGGTCGGTCGTATCCACCGTCTGCTCCGCAAGGGGAACTATGCCGAGCGTGTTGGTGCCGGTGCCCCAGTCTACTTGGCCGCCGTCATGGAGTACCTGGCCGCGGAAGTCCTCGAGTTGGCCGGTAACGCTGCCAGGGACAACAAGAAGACGAGAATCATCCCTCGTCACTTGCAGTTGGCCATCCGCAACGACGAGGAGTTGAATAAGCTCCTGTCGGGCGTTACCATCGCTCAGGGAGGTGTCCTTCCGAACATCCAGGCGGTGCTCCTGCCCAAGAAGACTGAGAAGAAGGCATAAGCATCACGCTGTGCGCATAAAAGGTCCTTTTCAGGACCAGAACATACTAGAGAGATGTACGCGATAAATGTCATGTGAAAAAAATAATAATAACAATAAACGTAATAAGCATAGCGAATGAAACGTGGAGCTATAATTGGGCTAAGGTAAACGATGGGAAATAAAGCGTATAAAAAGTGAAAGCGTTTGTGCTGAAATGCAACGAAGAATGATTGAAGGTGACACTGCTTCGTTTACAATGTATTTCATAGTCTGTCATAAAATTTCACCTGCAATCTGCCGCTTAACTACGTTATTTCTTGTTAACATGTATGGTTGCAACGGCGCGATACACATTGTCGCCAGTCCGTTGCCACGTGCTTATTCATGTACGGTTGCAACGGCGCGATATACATTGTCGCCAGTCCGTTGCCACGTGCTTATTCCGATTCGCTGACAATGTCTTTAACGTCGGTAAAGGCTCATACAATTTCAACTCTATTATCACCGCCATTTTTCCTGTGCGCTCGAACAGGTCTTACTTTACTATTTATCGCCGTCACATACGCTATAGCGAATAATTTTTCGTTCCGTTATGGCAAAGGATTAGCTCCATCTCTGAACATTGTATTGGTCCTTAGAAGGACCTTTTTTATCGACGTACGCCGGGTGTCGGATGGCGATCCCGTCGCGTCGTGTCTAACCGCCAAACCCGTAGAGAGTGCGGCCCTGTCTCTTGAGTGCGTACACGACGTCCATGGCTGTGACGGTCTTCCTCTTGGCGTGTTCGGTGTAGGTGACGGCGTCACGAATAACGTTCTCAAGGAACACCTTGAGCACACCGCGCGTCTCCTCGTAGATGAGTCCGGAGATACGCTTCACTCCACCTCGGCGGGCGAGACGGCGGATGGCCGGCTTGGTGATGCCCTGGATGTTATCGCGGAGAACTTTGCGATGACGTTTGGCTCCTCCCTTTCCCAGGCCTTTTCCTCCCTTGCCGCGTCCAGTCATCTCTGTAGTCTGCTCGTAGTAAGGGCTGCTGTCTGATGACCTGAAATGCACCTTCGCCGGTATTTATAAACGTCGCCGCCGCGGCGATGACGTACCCGACCTCTCCACCAATCAGCGTCGCCCGTACTATCTGGCGCCATTCTCGGAAGTGCTTAAAAGACGGCGTTGACCCGGCTTTTTACAGATCGCAGAAATGGCACGTACGAAGCAGACAGCCCGCAAGTCCACCGGAGGAAAGGCCCCGAGGAAGCAGCTGGCCACCAAGGCCGCTCGCAAGAGCGCGCCGGCGACGGGAGGCGTCAAGAAGCCCCACAGGTACCGCCCCGGTACCGTGGCCCTTCGTGAGATCAGGAGATACCAGAAGAGCACGGAGCTCCTCATCCGCAAGCTGCCCTTCCAGCGCCTGGTGCGTGAGATCGCCCAGGACTTCAAGACCGATCTTCGGTTCCAGAGCTCCGCCGTCATGGCTCTCCAGGAGGCCAGCGAGGCTTACCTAGTGGGTCTCTTTGAGGACACCAACCTCTGCGCCATCCACGCTAAGCGTGTGACCATCATGCCCAAGGACATCCAGCTGGCCCGCCGTATCCGCGGAGAGCGAGCTTAGAAAGCTACTTTCGGCCGAAAAACAAAGGTCCTTTTCAGGACCAGTACATACTTAAAAGTTTGAATTTAGCACGATCGCACAATAATTAACGACGATGTAAATCCATTGGAATGATGGACGACATGAAATTTCCTTTGCGCATGGCAAGTGCGTTTGCACGGCTACGCATGAAATGAGATGAAATAAAAGTTCGTGCGATGCTTACCTGACGCGCTTAACGAAAAGAAAACAATACTCCGTGACGTGTTGTTCATTTTACACGTTCTATGAATGTTATTCTTAATTTTTTTTTTCGTCCGTCCATGTCGCATCATCAATTTTAAATAGGACCGTTGTTTTTGCATGGCATTAATCATGATAAATGTTAACTTTGGGCGTGCTCAGTGGCGTGGGCATTGAGTGGCAAGCATCTTTGGAAGACATGATGGTCCTAAAAAGGACCGAGATTGGACGCTGTCTGCTGTCCTAGGTGCGCCGGTGGCGAAGCAGTGATGGTTCACTTCTTTTTCTGGGCGGCGGAAGGTTTCTTGGCGGCGGGCTTGGCCTTGGTGGGCGTCTTCTTGGGCTTGGGGGTCTTGGGTTTGGTGGCCGCCTTTTTCGCCTTCGACGGGGACTTTGCCGCCTTGGCGGCGGGTTTCCCAGCCGCCGGCTTCTTCTTTGGCTTGTCCGCCGCCTTCTTCGCCTTCTTGGCTGGTGGCGCGGACTTGCTTCGCTCCTTGGGCGCGGACCTCTTGGTGCCACTGGACGCCTTCTCGGAGGACTTCTTGGCTCCGACCGCTTTCGGTTTCTTTACTCCCGTCTTCTTGACGACCTTTTTCGCCTTGGTCGTCCCGCTGGCTGCCGCGGGTGCGGCCTTCTTGCTGTGGCTCAGCTTGAAGGAACCTGAGGCGCCCTTTCCCTTGGTCTGGACGAGAGTTCCGGCGGTGACGGCCGCCTTGAGGTACTTCTTGATGAAAGGCGAGAGCCTCTCGGCGTCCACTTTGTAGCTGGCTGCGATGTACTTCTTGATGGCTTGAAGGGAAGAGCCACCGCGCTCCTTGAGGCCCTTGACTGCGTTGTTAACCATCTCGGAAGTGGGCGGGTGCGACGGCTTTGCGCGAGCCTTCTTGGCTGCTCCGCCCTTGCTGGCCTTCTTGGAAGCCGCGGAGGTTCCTGAAGAAGGCAGGGGTTTTACTGCGACGGTGCCCGAAGGCTGGGCTGCCGGTGGTGCGGCTGCCGCTGCTCCAGATGCTGCGTCTGCCATGTTATCGGCTGCTGCGTGATGATAGAAAGAGAAAATTACCAAGACATGGATTTCATACGAAAGTCCACCTTGCTATCGTACCATTTCGGAGCAAAATACGATCTCTTCCTCTCGCCTCCGGTGCGCTTCTCGGATTGTTTGTACTCCACTCCTCCTCCGACTTTCGCGTTTCGGAGAGTGTCGGGGGCGCGTAACGAGGGCGCCTTGCGCCGCGGCGCCCGTCAGGGTTCCACCCTGTCGGCCGTGGCGGCGCCAGGCGTTTGGCGAGCCCAGTTCGTGTGCAGCGGGTCGTCAAAATACGGGTTGTCGTCCTGTCGAAGGCGTACCCGGGAATAAACGTTGCACACGTTTCTACCGGGGTCGATTCCTCGAGATCCGAGGTAACGTACGTTCGAGGCCATCCTTCACCTGGTATTGGACGCGCTCGCGACCCGGTGGGCCGCGCGCCGGCCGCGGAAAGCGGCCCCGAGAAGACGGTCCCTTCGGACGCCTTCCCCCTGACTCGGCGCCTGTCAAACCTTCCTCCTGTTCCTCCCCGGTGCCTGTCCCGTAAGCGGACGTTTATGCATTTTTCGACGACTCGGGGGCGTCGCGACGCACCCACCTCCCGCGCCCGTGGGAAAGGATTATCGAGTCGCAAATGGAGACGGAGTCACCCGTTAAGCGCACGCCTTACGACGCGTCCGCGTGGGCTTCGAAATGGTTGCATGGGGTGGCCGAAGGGGAAAAAGAAATGAACTGTACGCACGCGAATGGGACGTCAAAGTTCACGTACAACAAAGTCGAGGATGGCGCCGAATTATGCTTTAGCCCCGTGAGCGGGCGGGAAAAACAATGTAGTAGCCGAGGGCGCGCAGTGGCGACCCGGCCGTGACGAGTTTGCTCCGTCTCCAACGGCTTCGGACGTCGGTACCTCGTTGCGGGATGATGAATTTGTAGCAACCGGCATGTCATCGGAAACGAAATGATACTTCATCACGGGAAAACTCTTATTGTCGTTGAAACGGCGCCACATCCACGTTTCCGCGGATGTCTACCCTAGTTTCCTTGCACGTCTTTCGAAGAGGAGAGTCGTCTGCCGTCGACTTGTTATCGCGTACATTTCTTTTATTAACCTTCCTTATCTGTGCGATGCGTTGGATGTGCTTTTCTCCACGGTGCCGTCAAGTTACGGAATACACCCCTACGACCTTAAAAAAAAAAATCCCTCCCACACACACGCTGTATGTCACGTTAAATGACCCTGTGTGATGGGATACCTCGGGGACGTAGTCAACGTGAAAGCGACTCCTTGAAAACCAGGCTCTCGTAAGCGTACGTAATTCGTGTCGGCAATTTCGCTCGGTACACATCCCCCGCCGTACGTCTTATTCACGGAAACGGCGAAAATAGGGCGCATCGCGGGATTGTATGCGCGATCATTACGATGGGAATCGCCATAAGCAAATAGGACAGATGCGTTTAACTCAATAATATCCACATCCCTTTCGTCGTAGTTGCGGAGCTATGACGGCTTGTATTCGTGTCACAATATTTTTCAGTTGCTTCCAACCTAATTTCACATCGTTTCCACTTGTTTCCAATCGACATAATGTGTGTCAAGCATATGGATCTTGTTTTTTACCTCCATGCCGTTGGAATAATATCTTTCATTAGAGCAATGGTCGACTTTTCCTTATAACTTTCGAGGGTCGGGATAGTGATTGACGGATAAGGTAGAGTGAATAGCCCTTACCTGGAAAACATTCCTGTGAATAAATAAAAAAAACGTGGGAAAAAGCCGTCGGGGCGTGATGCGGCGTTCAATAGTGATGACAGATTATACTATCTGGCGTAGGAAAGACTTGAACACGATTTTTCCTGGGATCGTAATCAGGGATCCAGGCTGGTTTCCAGTGCTTGCGGGGTTGGGGGGACTAGGGGCGGCATTAACAGCCGGAACCGTTCATTCCTCTACGACCTCTCTTTCGTGGAACTCTATCACCGTCGACAGTTCACGGAACATCATTTCTCGGTTCTGTCTCGAAGAAGCCCCTGTGTTAATTCAATTACTCAGTATCTACTTCGTTCTGCATTACTTAATCAATACATGTGGACCCATCAAATATTTCATCCCCGTTCATTGTTGATTCCTTGAGGTTCTTAGCGATGCGGAAGCAACTTTATCGTCACGAGTAATAAAAGAACGATGATTAACAATTTTAAGCTGTCTGGTACCTAGCACATCACCATAAAAGATACGAAATAAGCATTCCAGTGAACAGGAAAACAAATAGTCGTCTTTTCCCCGGCCAATCTGGGATCATTGCAATGTGAAGCGAAAGTCAATCAGGAGTTAAGAGGATTCAATCCACTCACGATGAAGTAGACGACTGAAGGTTGCGTAGGTCTATGTGCACGTTCGTGTGTGTTAGTTTCTAGTGTTCATATGTAAATGACAGTTGTGTCAATGGGGGAACGTTATTCGAAAGTAACACTAGTTGACTCGAATTTAATCATTCTTATTACCAGTAGTTGCATTGCAAAATTTGACATTATCACGGCAGGAGGTAGGTGATGACTGTCATAAATGTTCGCTAATGGAGGACGTTTGTCATCCATTCCGAGATTTTGAAAAAAAAACTGTCTCCGTTTACATATCGCTGCGTACCCGAGATATTTTACTAATTTGGTACTCTGTGTGGATGAATTTATTAACAGATGTCATAAGGGTGATTTCAACTACACAAATTTGACAAAGTTCAATGTTAAGTATTAACGCCTCGCTGTGACTGGTATGACATTACATGATATCCCGGTGATTAAGCATCACCACAACTGCTAAGGTAATTAATCGTCATGGTGTATATCATGAGTCTTAAAATCACACGATCGTTATGAAATTTACACCGCTTCACGGCTCGTCGGCATTTTCTCCCGTCCGTAGTTAAGTTGTATGTTACTAAGTTGCCTAGGCAAGGACGTTATTCCATTCCATTCCCGGCCACTGTTACTAGATGAATCTGATTAAATATCGCTTCACGAATCACTATTGTCCTCAAAGCCGAGCGTCCTTCGGTTAACGCCACTGCGGGAAATCGGTTGTCGAATACGGTGAAGTGACGATCTCGTGTACCTAGTGTCAAAATGCGGCCGGGGTGGATTCTTCAATGGGGCTAATGCGGTAAAGATTTTCACCAAATTTGCAGAAAGTTGAAATGCTAAAAGGACGGACAGGTAGGCACATGCGGCAACCTTTTTCGTCAGAAATGCACTTGTAGGAAGAGTCGCCTTAATGAAAACGTTATGCAATCATCTCATAAATGATTATACCGGCCGCTAATTTTAAAGATTTCTCTTTCACGTCAAACTTCGACCTCTTTTCCCTAGATTTCATTTCCCTAATCCCGCAAAGAAATAAACAACATTAACGTATGTCCTTCCATCCCTTGTGTATCAACGTAATAAAATTAGCGGGTAAGTTGGGACTGGGACCATTTAACTTTTGCCTAGAGAAACATTTTCTGTTCTGTGGCGTGACAAGACAAGTAAAGATTTCTGGAAAGGTTAATTTCGTTCAAAAGAAGGGGAATGAGTCGTGTCCCGCGGAAGGGACCCCGGTTCAAAACTATAACAAGAATCGGTCATTTGGAGGCATGGTGATCAAAGAACTGGTCTACTTGTCACGTCTGTCTCGATGCATTTGTAATCAATTGCTGATAAATCGTTGCAGTATCGCAAAAAAAAAATTGCGGAAAAGGATGAAAAATCACTCAATCGACTTTAAAATACTTGGGGGATTCGTTCAGAGGAGGTTTATCAACATTGTTTCAGCGAGATGGCGATTTTCCAAGAAGGAAACCCGATGCCCATTACATAAATTGTTATTTGTGCGAATGATGCTGATTCCATATGCTGTTAACGACGATGCATTCCGTAGAAATAGTTTCTGGGAATTGATTGATTGGATAGAATTAGCACAATGGAAAATCCACGGAAGCGCTCACTGCCCGCCATTTTGTTTATTGCGACGCCTGCTCGTCACGACTTGGTGAATGTACAAGGAACGCTGTTGCCCAGCTGCGTTCTATGCTTGCGAGGTTTCCACAGAAATTTCTTCCTCGTGCGGAATGCCACGTGGGTCATTGCGACAGCCCTTTTCTGGTTAACGTAGAAACTTGGGGCGAGGACGGGTCGCATTACCTGCCTCCTCGCGTTGAACCCCCGAGGAGTTTTACGACGTAGCGGATGGGACGGGAGGTTAAGCGGAATTAGCCTTCGCGGAAAAACGGCCGCGTGGGAAGGGCATGTGGGGACCTGTCATTTACTGCCCCTGGAAGTGAAGCAGGAGCAACGTGACCACAAGCGTACCAGTTTCGGAGGGAGACGGACGCCGTGAATCCATATTATTTTTGACGGAGGGAGACATGTAAGTCAAGGCTTACGTCTGAGAAACGAGCATAGCAGGTCAGTGGTTTGAAAAGTACTGGGTGAAAGGGAAGTAATCATGGGAATATAATATTTTTTCCTTAATATCTCGACGGTCATTTTCATCAAATGCAGACGCATAGCAGTAGAAAATATATTTGAATAGGAGGTAAGAAATTCGTCCATCTTTTATTGTCATAAGTTTCTCCTTTACATTTACTCTATTTTTTCGTGAACCGCGCGCGTGCACACCAGGTAAGTAGTTGGTGAATCGGAGGAAAGCGTGGGACTCTAATTTCCCAGGTTTTTACGTTTATTTATGTACGTCCTTTGCGGCCGAGTATTGACGATTGCCCATCGCAGTCGGGTATTTGAAAACTGAAGATTATTTCATGGCCCTTAGAAGGGCCGTTAGGATGCATCAAAGCAATCCCGTCGAGGAATTTACTTTGAGCTGGTGTACTTGGTGACGGCCTTGGTCCCCTCGGAGACGGCGTGCTTGGCCAGCTCACCGGGAAGCAAGAGCCTGACGGCGGTCTGCACCTCCCGGCTGGTGATGGTGGAGCGCTTGTTGTAGTGAGCCAGGCGAGAAGCTTCGGCGGCGATTCTCTCGAAAATATCGTTGACGAAGCTGTTCATGATGCTCATGGCCTTGCTGGAGATTCCGGTGTCGGGGTGCACCTGCTTCAGCACTTTGTAGATGTAGATTGCGTAGCTCTCCTTCCTCCTGCGCTTCTTCTTCTTGTCTCCCTTGGAGATGTTCTTCTGGGCCTTGCCCGCTTTCTTCGCAGCCTTTCCGCTCGTCTTGGGTGGCATGGTGATCACGTTCGGCGAACGGGGTCGATTTCAGTATTTTCGCCGAACATCAGTCGCCTGCTTATGTACCCCTGGTCCGTTCCGTGAGCCGAATCTCCTCGACGACCAATCACGTAAAAGCATGATGTGGCGTCGCTAGGACGGCGGCAGCCTATATAAATGCGCCCAGGAGTCTGACAGCGATTAGACAGCACTACCAGATAAAGAAGCATTCAGCCATGTCCGGACGAGGAAAGGGAGGAAAAGTGAAGGGGAAGTCCAAGTCCCGCTCCAGCAGGGCCGGTCTTCAGTTTCCGGTCGGTCGTATCCACCGTCTGCTCCGCAAGGGGAACTATGCCGAGCGTGTTGGTGCCGGTGCCCCAGTCTACTTGGCCGCCGTCATGGAGTACCTGGCCGCGGAAGTCCTCGAGTTGGCCGGTAACGCTGCCAGGGACAACAAGAAGACGAGAATCATCCCTCGTCACTTGCAGTTGGCCATCCGCAACGACGAGGAGTTGAATAAGCTCCTGTCGGGCGTTACCATCGCTCAGGGAGGTGTCCTTCCGAACATCCAGGCGGTGCTCCTGCCCAAGAAGACTGAGAAGAAGGCATAAGCATCACGCTGTGCGCATAAAAGGTCCTTTTCAGGACCAGAACATACTAGAGAGATGTACGCGATAAATGTCATGTGAAAAAAATAATAATAACAATAAACGTAATAAGCATAGCGAATGAAACGTGGAGCTATAATTGGGCTAAGGTAAACGATGGGAAATAAAGCGTATAAAAAGTGAAAGCGTTTGTGCTGAAATGCAACGAAGAATGATTGAAGGTGACACTGCTTCGTTTACAATGTATTTCATAGTCTGTCATAAAATTTCACCTGCAATCTGCCGCTTAACTACGTTATTTCTTGTTAACATGTATGGTTGCAACGGCGCGATACACATTGTCGCCAGTCCGTTGCCACGTGCTTATTCATGTACGGTTGCAACGGCGCGATATACATTGTCGCCAGTCCGTTGCCACGTGCTTATTCCGATTCGCTGACAATGTCTTTAACGTCGGTAAAGGCTCATACAATTTCAACTCTATTATCACCGCCATTTTTCCTGTGCGCTCGAACAGGTCTTACTTTACTATTTATCGCCGTCACATACGCTATAGCGAATAATTTTTCGTTCCGTTATGGCAAAGGATTAGCTCCATCTCTGAACATTGTATTGGTCCTTAGAAGGACCTTTTTTATCGACGTACGCCGGGTGTCGGATGGCGATCCCGTCGCGTCGTGTCTAACCGCCAAACCCGTAGAGAGTGCGGCCCTGTCTCTTGAGTGCGTACACGACGTCCATGGCTGTGACGGTCTTCCTCTTGGCGTGTTCGGTGTAGGTGACGGCGTCACGAATAACGTTCTCAAGGAACACCTTGAGCACACCGCGCGTCTCCTCGTAGATGAGTCCGGAGATACGCTTCACTCCACCTCGGCGGGCGAGACGGCGGATGGCCGGCTTGGTGATGCCCTGGATGTTATCGCGGAGAACTTTGCGATGACGTTTGGCTCCTCCCTTTCCCAGGCCTTTTCCTCCCTTGCCGCGTCCAGTCATCTCTGTAGTCTGCTCGTAGTAAGGGCTGCTGTCTGATGACCTGAAATGCACCTTCGCCGGTATTTATAAACGTCGCCGCCGCGGCGATGACGTACCCGACCTCTCCACCAATCAGCGTCGCCCGTACTATCTGGCGCCATTCTCGGAAGTGCTTAAAAGACGGCGTTGACCCGGCTTTTTACAGATCGCAGAAATGGCACGTACGAAGCAGACAGCCCGCAAGTCCACCGGAGGAAAGGCCCCGAGGAAGCAGCTGGCCACCAAGGCCGCTCGCAAGAGCGCGCCGGCGACGGGAGGCGTCAAGAAGCCCCACAGGTACCGCCCCGGTACCGTGGCCCTTCGTGAGATCAGGAGATACCAGAAGAGCACGGAGCTCCTCATCCGCAAGCTGCCCTTCCAGCGCCTGGTGCGTGAGATCGCCCAGGACTTCAAGACCGATCTTCGGTTCCAGAGCTCCGCCGTCATGGCTCTCCAGGAGGCCAGCGAGGCTTACCTAGTGGGTCTCTTTGAGGACACCAACCTCTGCGCCATCCACGCTAAGCGTGTGACCATCATGCCCAAGGACATCCAGCTGGCCCGCCGTATCCGCGGAGAGCGAGCTTAGAAAGCTACTTTCGGCCGAAAAACAAAGGTCCTTTTCAGGACCAGTACATACTTAAAAGTTTGAATTTAGCACGATCGCACAATAATTAACGACGATGTAAATCCATTGGAATGATGGACGACATGAAATTTCCTTTGCGCATGGCAAGTGCGTTTGCACGGCTACGCATGAAATGAGATGAAATAAAAGTTCGTGCGATGCTTACCTGACGCGCTTAACGAAAAGAAAACAATACTCCGTGACGTGTTGTTCATTTTACACGTTCTATGAATGTTATTCTTAATTTTTTTTTTCGTCCGTCCATGTCGCATCATCAATTTTAAATAGGACCGTTGTTTTTGCATGGCATTAATCATGATAAATGTTAACTTTGGGCGTGCTCAGTGGCGTGGGCATTGAGTGGCAAGCATCTTTGGAAGACATGATGGTCCTAAAAAGGACCGAGATTGGACGCTGTCTGCTGTCCTAGGTGCGCCGGTGGCGAAGCAGTGATGGTTCACTTCTTTTTCTGGGCGGCGGAAGGTTTCTTGGCGGCGGGCTTGGCCTTGGTGGGCGTCTTCTTGGGCTTGGGGGTCTTGGGTTTGGTGGCCGCCTTTTTCGCCTTCGACGGGGACTTTGCCGCCTTGGCGGCGGGTTTCCCAGCCGCCGGCTTCTTCTTTGGCTTGTCCGCCGCCTTCTTCGCCTTCTTGGCTGGTGGCGCGGACTTGCTTCGCTCCTTGGGCGCGGACCTCTTGGTGCCACTGGACGCCTTCTCGGAGGACTTCTTGGCTCCGACCGCTTTCGGTTTCTTTACTCCCGTCTTCTTGACGACCTTTTTCGCCTTGGTCGTCCCGCTGGCTGCCGCGGGTGCGGCCTTCTTGCTGTGGCTCAGCTTGAAGGAACCTGAGGCGCCCTTTCCCTTGGTCTGGACGAGAGTTCCGGCGGTGACGGCCGCCTTGAGGTACTTCTTGATGAAAGGCGAGAGCCTCTCGGCGTCCACTTTGTAGCTGGCTGCGATGTACTTCTTGATGGCTTGAAGGGAAGAGCCACCGCGCTCCTTGAGGCCCTTGACTGCGTTGTTAACCATCTCGGAAGTGGGCGGGTGCGACGGCTTTGCGCGAGCCTTCTTGGCTGCTCCGCCCTTGCTGGCCTTCTTGGAAGCCGCGGAGGTTCCTGAAGAAGGCAGGGGTTTTACTGCGACGGTGCCCGAAGGCTGGGCTGCCGGTGGTGCGGCTGCCGCTGCTCCAGATGCTGCGTCTGCCATGTTATCGGCTGCTGCGTGATGATAGAAAGAGAAAATTACCAAGACATGGATTTCATACGAAAGTCCACCTTGCTATCGTACCATTTCGGAGCAAAATACGATCTCTTCCTCTCGCCTCCGGTGCGCTTCTCGGATTGTTTGTACTCCACTCCTCCTCCGACTTTCGCGTTTCGGAGAGTGTCGGGGGCGCGTAACGAGGGCGCCTTGCGCCGCGGCGCCCGTCAGGGTTCCACCCTGTCGGCCGTGGCGGCGCCAGGCGTTTGGCGAGCCCAGTTCGTGTGCAGCGGGTCGTCAAAATACGGGTTGTCGTCCTGTCGAAGGCGTACCCGGGAATAAACGTTGCACACGTTTCTACCGGGGTCGATTCCTCGAGATCCGAGGTAACGTACGTTCGAGGCCATCCTTCACCTGGTATTGGACGCGCTCGCGACCCGGTGGGCCGCGCGCCGGCCGCGGAAAGCGGCCCCGAGAAGACGGTCCCTTCGGACGCCTTCCCCCTGACTCGGCGCCTGTCAAACCTTCCTCCTGTTCCTCCCCGGTGCCTGTCCCGTAAGCGGACGTTTATGCATTTTTCGACGACTCGGGGGCGTCGCGACGCACCCACCTCCCGCGCCCGTGGGAAAGGATTATCGAGTCGCAAATGGAGACGGAGTCACCCGTTAAGCGCACGCCTTACGACGCGTCCGCGTGGGCTTCGAAATGGTTGCATGGGGTGGCCGAAGGGGAAAAAGAAATGAACTGTACGCACGCGAATGGGACGTCAAAGTTCACGTACAACAAAGTCGAGGATGGCGCCGAATTATGCTTTAGCCCCGTGAGCGGGCGGGAAAAACAATGTAGTAGCCGAGGGCGCGCAGTGGCGACCCGGCCGTGACGAGTTTGCTCCGTCTCCAACGGCTTCGGACGTCGGTACCTCGTTGCGGGATGATGAATTTGTAGCAACCGGCATGTCATCGGAAACGAAATGATACTTCATCACGGGAAAACTCTTATTGTCGTTGAAACGGCGCCACATCCACGTTTCCGCGGATGTCTACCCTAGTTTCCTTGCACGTCTTTCGAAGAGGAGAGTCGTCTGCCGTCGACTTGTTATCGCGTACATTTCTTTTATTAACCTTCCTTATCTGTGCGATGCGTTGGATGTGCTTTTCTCCACGGTGCCGTCAAGTTACGGAATACACCCCTACGACCTTAAAAAAAAAAATCCCTCCCACACACACGCTGTATGTCACGTTAAATGACCCTGTGTGATGGGATACCTCGGGGACGTAGTCAACGTGAAAGCGACTCCTTGAAAACCAGGCTCTCGTAAGCGTACGTAATTCGTGTCGGCAATTTCGCTCGGTACACATCCCCCGCCGTACGTCTTATTCACGGAAACGGCGAAAATAGGGCGCATCGCGGGATTGTATGCGCGATCATTACGATGGGAATCGCCATAAGCAAATAGGACAGATGCGTTTAACTCAATAATATCCACATCCCTTTCGTCGTAGTTGCGGAGCTATGACGGCTTGTATTCGTGTCACAATATTTTTCAGTTGCTTCCAACCTAATTTCACATCGTTTCCACTTGTTTCCAATCGACATAATGTGTGTCAAGCATATGGATCTTGTTTTTTACCTCCATGCCGTTGGAATAATATCTTTCATTAGAGCAATGGTCGACTTTTCCTTATAACTTTCGAGGGTCGGGATAGTGATTGACGGATAAGGTAGAGTGAATAGCCCTTACCTGGAAAACATTCCTGTGAATAAATAAAAAAAACGTGGGAAAAAGCCGTCGGGGCGTGATGCGGCGTTCAATAGTGATGACAGATTATACTATCTGGCGTAGGAAAGACTTGAACACGATTTTTCCTGGGATCGTAATCAGGGATCCAGGCTGGTTTCCAGTGCTTGCGGGGTTGGGGGGACTAGGGGCGGCATTAACAGCCGGAACCGTTCATTCCTCTACGACCTCTCTTTCGTGGAACTCTATCACCGTCGACAGTTCACGGAACATCATTTCTCGGTTCTGTCTCGAAGAAGCCCCTGTGTTAATTCAATTACTCAGTATCTACTTCGTTCTGCATTACTTAATCAATACATGTGGACCCATCAAATATTTCATCCCCGTTCATTGTTGATTCCTTGAGGTTCTTAGCGATGCGGAAGCAACTTTATCGTCACGAGTAATAAAAGAACGATGATTAACAATTTTAAGCTGTCTGGTACCTAGCACATCACCATAAAAGATACGAAATAAGCATTCCAGTGAACAGGAAAACAAATAGTCGTCTTTTCCCCGGCCAATCTGGGATCATTGCAATGTGAAGCGAAAGTCAATCAGGAGTTAAGAGGATTCAATCCACTCACGATGAAGTAGACGACTGAAGGTTGCGTAGGTCTATGTGCACGTTCGTGTGTGTTAGTTTCTAGTGTTCATATGTAAATGACAGTTGTGTCAATGGGGGAACGTTATTCGAAAGTAACACTAGTTGACTCGAATTTAATCATTCTTATTACCAGTAGTTGCATTGCAAAATTTGACATTATCACGGCAGGAGGTAGGTGATGACTGTCATAAATGTTCGCTAATGGAGGACGTTTGTCATCCATTCCGAGATTTTGAAAAAAAAACTGTCTCCGTTTACATATCGCTGCGTACCCGAGATATTTTACTAATTTGGTACTCTGTGTGGATGAATTTATTAACAGATGTCATAAGGGTGATTTCAACTACACAAATTTGACAAAGTTCAATGTTAAGTATTAACGCCTCGCTGTGACTGGTATGACATTACATGATATCCCGGTGATTAAGCATCACCACAACTGCTAAGGTAATTAATCGTCATGGTGTATATCATGAGTCTTAAAATCACACGATCGTTATGAAATTTACACCGCTTCACGGCTCGTCGGCATTTTCTCCCGTCCGTAGTTAAGTTGTATGTTACTAAGTTGCCTAGGCAAGGACGTTATTCCATTCCATTCCCGGCCACTGTTACTAGATGAATCTGATTAAATATCGCTTCACGAATCACTATTGTCCTCAAAGCCGAGCGTCCTTCGGTTAACGCCACTGCGGGAAATCGGTTGTCGAATACGGTGAAGTGACGATCTCGTGTACCTAGTGTCAAAATGCGGCCGGGGTGGATTCTTCAATGGGGCTAATGCGGTAAAGATTTTCACCAAATTTGCAGAAAGTTGAAATGCTAAAAGGACGGACAGGTAGGCACATGCGGCAACCTTTTTCGTCAGAAATGCACTTGTAGGAAGAGTCGCCTTAATGAAAACGTTATGCAATCATCTCATAAATGATTATACCGGCCGCTAATTTTAAAGATTTCTCTTTCACGTCAAACTTCGACCTCTTTTCCCTAGATTTCATTTCCCTAATCCCGCAAAGAAATAAACAACATTAACGTATGTCCTTCCATCCCTTGTGTATCAACGTAATAAAATTAGCGGGTAAGTTGGGACTGGGACCATTTAACTTTTGCCTAGAGAAACATTTTCTGTTCTGTGGCGTGACAAGACAAGTAAAGATTTCTGGAAAGGTTAATTTCGTTCAAAAGAAGGGGAATGAGTCGTGTCCCGCGGAAGGGACCCCGGTTCAAAACTATAACAAGAATCGGTCATTTGGAGGCATGGTGATCAAAGAACTGGTCTACTTGTCACGTCTGTCTCGATGCATTTGTAATCAATTGCTGATAAATCGTTGCAGTATCGCAAAAAAAAAATTGCGGAAAAGGATGAAAAATCACTCAATCGACTTTAAAATACTTGGGGGATTCGTTCAGAGGAGGTTTATCAACATTGTTTCAGCGAGATGGCGATTTTCCAAGAAGGAAACCCGATGCCCATTACATAAATTGTTATTTGTGCGAATGATGCTGATTCCATATGCTGTTAACGACGATGCATTCCGTAGAAATAGTTTCTGGGAATTGATTGATTGGATAGAATTAGCACAATGGAAAATCCACGGAAGCGCTCACTGCCCGCCATTTTGTTTATTGCGACGCCTGCTCGTCACGACTTGGTGAATGTACAAGGAACGCTGTTGCCCAGCTGCGTTCTATGCTTGCGAGGTTTCCACAGAAATTTCTTCCTCGTGCGGAATGCCACGTGGGTCATTGCGACAGCCCTTTTCTGGTTAACGTAGAAACTTGGGGCGAGGACGGGTCGCATTACCTGCCTCCTCGCGTTGAACCCCCGAGGAGTTTTACGACGTAGCGGATGGGACGGGAGGTTAAGCGGAATTAGCCTTCGCGGAAAAACGGCCGCGTGGGAAGGGCATGTGGGGACCTGTCATTTACTGCCCCTGGAAGTGAAGCAGGAGCAACGTGACCACAAGCGTACCAGTTTCGGAGGGAGACGGACGCCGTGAATCCATATTATTTTTGACGGAGGGAGACATGTAAGTCAAGGCTTACGTCTGAGAAACGAGCATAGCAGGTCAGTGGTTTGAAAAGTACTGGGTGAAAGGGAAGTAATCATGGGAATATAATATTTTTTCCTTAATATCTCGACGGTCATTTTCATCAAATGCAGACGCATAGCAGTAGAAAATATATTTGAATAGGAGGTAAGAAATTCGTCCATCTTTTATTGTCATAAGTTTCTCCTTTACATTTACTCTATTTTTTCGTGAACCGCGCGCGTGCACACCAGGTAAGTAGTTGGTGAATCGGAGGAAAGCGTGGGACTCTAATTTCCCAGGTTTTTACGTTTATTTATGTACGTCCTTTGCGGCCGAGTATTGACGATTGCCCATCGCAGTCGGGTATTTGAAAACTGAAGATTATTTCATGGCCCTTAGAAGGGCCGTTAGGATGCATCAAAGCAATCCCGTCGAGGAATTTACTTTGAGCTGGTGTACTTGGTGACGGCCTTGGTCCCCTCGGAGACGGCGTGCTTGGCCAGCTCACCGGGAAGCAAGAGCCTGACGGCGGTCTGCACCTCCCGGCTGGTGATGGTGGAGCGCTTGTTGTAGTGAGCCAGGCGAGAAGCTTCGGCGGCGATTCTCTCGAAAATATCGTTGACGAAGCTGTTCATGATGCTCATGGCCTTGCTGGAGATTCCGGTGTCGGGGTGCACCTGCTTCAGCACTTTGTAGATGTAGATTGCGTAGCTCTCCTTCCTCCTGCGCTTCTTCTTCTTGTCTCCCTTGGAGATGTTCTTCTGGGCCTTGCCCGCTTTCTTCGCAGCCTTTCCGCTCGTCTTGGGTGGCATGGTGATCACGTTCGGCGAACGGGGTCGATTTCAGTATTTTCGCCGAACATCAGTCGCCTGCTTATGTACCCCTGGTCCGTTCCGTGAGCCGAATCTCCTCGACGACCAATCACGTAAAAGCATGATGTGGCGTCGCTAGGACGGCGGCAGCCTATATAAATGCGCCCAGGAGTCTGACAGCGATTAGATCAGACATCAGTTCAGAAAATACTCAGATCAGAGATTAGACGATCAGAGATCAGAGATCAGATCAGACATACTAGATCAGATCACATCAGAGATCAGAGATCAGGATTAAGTTTTCAAATAACACTTTCGATATTCAAGAGAGAAAACTGCAGCGGAGTGAGCTGCTACCATCCTTACAAAGGGTATTATAGCCCAGGCTGCAAGGCACCCGGGAGGAGTGGCTAACTCAGCACCACTTACTCACTCTCGGGTGGCGCTCTGCGCCTCATCAATATTAAGCGGTCGCCTCATTTCGGCAATCCAGTAAAGCACCGTAAGGTGCATTGCACTTACTGGGGAACCGGGTGGGTCCCCACGCTAGGGTGTCCCTAAAACGACCATACCAGTGCTATCGTACCATTTCGGAGCAATCTGAAATTTCGAAAAATCATAATTTTTGACAATTAACAGCAATATTCGGCCGCTTACGGAGTACAAACCGCTGTAATTAACATTTACTAGACTTAAAAGGCTAGATTTGATTTAATATCTGATGAAACTTTGTTTGTAGCACTGCTTATGTACGCTACAATCTCTTTGTAAACCCCTTCGGGGGTATCGTACCATTTCGGAGCAAAGTCTTGCTCCGCAACACATCGCTCAGAAGGCTAATCCTGTCCTTCTAATGGACACCAATAAGGCCCAGGAACAGGGTAAAACACTACCCCCTGCATTGCCATTGCAGGGAATGTTTAAACCGTCATACACCCTTACGGTACACAGCAATAACGGCCCCCCTACCAAGGAGGCCCTCAAAAACGCGGAAAAATGCTCACTAGACCCGGCATTGAAACCAGAAAGAGCCGTCAACATAATGCATTCTGGAAACACCGATTATGCGAGAGAATCACATACACCGGCTTCACCGTCCCCTGCTGTAGCAACAGCTATAGCAGCTATCAACAGAGAAAAACTTTTAAAAGCAAAAGCTCAGAAACCACACGAGCCACGTGCGAAGGACACCATCGTCCCCGATTGTGACAAACCATGCCCACCGTCCACCCCTTCAGCGGAAGCCACTTTAGCCCTCCCGCTCGATACGAATACCCACACTGGCCCACAAGCGCAAACCTCGCATGGTCAGGACGACGACAGCTTCACTGTTGTTTCTAGAAAGAAAGGCACACCCTTAAAAAGACGCAGGGTAGTCGAATCCCCAGAGATAGCTCAAGCAAATAGTTTTGCCCCCTTAGACACGCCGGAGGTGATGGAGACTCAGCCCCCTGTCCCAAAATCCACCAAAATCCCGGCAATCACAGTTCACAACGTTTCTGGGTGGGTAGAACTGTCAAAGGAGCTTACAACGAACCTCCTTACCCCCCCTAAGTGCACTTTGAAAGGACTGAACAGAGTCGCCATCAACTGCGCAAATGTTGAAGATTACTTAAAGACAAAAGAAATCTTGCGCAAAAGAAAATTAGAATTCTCTTCATACCAGATTCCCACCGACAGACTCAGTGAATTCTGCGTTAGAAACCTGGTCGGCGACGTTAGCTCGTCTGACTTAGAAGACGAACTAAAACGTCTTGGGTTCGTAACCAAAAGCGTTACCCAACTAACCACTACTAAACCTACCCTAAAGGACAGAGAACTAGGGAAAACCTCAGGCACCAAGAGACTGATACCAGTTTTTCATGTAATCTTAACTAAAGACCCACAACCAGGAGATCTCCTCAAAGTTGAATGGCTGCTGACCATGCGAGTGAACATCACGAAATTCACAAAACCTAAGGGCGTGATACAGTGCCACAAATGCCAGGGCTTCGGGCATACAAAAAACTATTGCGACATTCGGCCCCGTTGCGTTAAGTGCGCCGGCGCGCACCTAACGACCGAATGCGAAAAAAAAGATCGCACTACGCCCGCGAGGTGCGTGAATTGTGCAATGGACCACCCAGCCAATTATCGCGGTTGTCCAGTCTACAAATGGGAAAACCAGCGACGATTGGCGCGTGAAAAGCGCGACACAAACTCCCGTGGATCAGACCAAGGGAAAACATTTATACCTGCCCCGGCTCCCAACAGGAACGCTTGGGCTCCGCGAGCTCAAGGTCCTTTGCAGGGCCAAACATCTTTTGCTGTCACCAACCTATTTCCCTCCTTACCCCCTCCTAGAATCCCTCCTCCCCATGTCATCAACCCTCTAATGCCTGGTGGCGCTATTTCACAATCCTCTTCTTCCTCTAACAGTCACCTACCAAAACTCCCTACTTCAAATCCAGTACACGGAGAACAGACACTTTTTGGATATTTCATGTCAATGCACAACCAGTTAAGTCTCCTAAAGACAAAAACGGAGAAGAAAATCTTTATGCTCCAGCAATTATGCGAGTTGCACGAGCTTAATGACTAGTAAGCTCCGCAACATCTGCCTTCTCAGTTGGAATTGCAACGGCATACTCGGCCGCCAACGGGAATTCAAAAATTTTATAAGCTCTGGCAATTTTGATGTAGTCGCCCTTCAGGAGACGCATCTAACACCCAGTCACAGATTCTACATACCCAACTACACCACATATCGGCGAGACCGTCCCACTGCTCGCGGTGGAGGCGTGCTTATCGCAGTTAAATCCTCAATAAAACACAAAGCATTGAAAGCACACGCCCTTAGTACACTAGAATGCGTCGGAATACGACTCCCAACTCCCATAGGTGACCTTGACATCTATTCAGCTTACCAACCTTGTGGTAAAACTGTTGTTCCTGACGAAATTCGTCCCTTATTCCCGGCTGACAGACGCGTCGTAGCCATCGGCGATTGGAATTCAAAACATTTAGAATGGGGGTGCCGGTCCGCGAATAGTAATGGCCGGCGTTTGCTTAATATTGTAAACTCCATCATGCTAGGCGTCGAAGTGCCACTAACGGCGACGCACATTGATAATCGTGGAGGAGAGGACATCCTCGATTTCTGCCTTACCAACAACTTACCTGTCATAGAGACTCCAACGGTACTACCCGATCTCTCCAGTGATCATTATCCGATTAAAGCCAACATTGCGACTGTCCCTTATGAGCAACCTCCTTCCATCTCTGTAAGAACGAACTGGAAACAGTTCGCCACCCTTACAGAAAACGCATTCACAGCAATCCCCATCCCACAATCCTCAGACAGGCAGGACATTGACGCGCATGTCCTTGCCATTACAGAAACAATGCGGGAAGCGCATGCACTTGCATCACTCCCGTACCCTCACCCCCCTCCTCCTTCAAACGCCCTACCCGACGACATCCTGATACTCATAAAACAGCGTAACAAGGCCCGCAGACAATGGGCGCGAACCAGGGATGGCGCCTATAAACGGCGTTATAACTTTTTCGCGTCCTGCGTCAAACGCGAAATCAGAAATCGGTTCAATGACCAATGGAGAGACAAACTCGACAACCTTTCCTTTGACGACGGTTCCCTTTGGAAGGTTGCTAAGCAACTGACCAAAAAAGGACGTCCCGACCAGCCCATCAGGCACAATAACAACTTGTATTTTGACGCCAATGACAAGGCAGAAATCCTCGCCAACGCATTTCAGGAAACCATGACTCTTCGAAACGACTGGCCAAGAACTGTGGAGGACGGGGAGGCTGAGGCTGCTGTAAGGAGCCTAAGTTTCCTTCCGACTCCGCCTTTCCAACCAGTGACAGAGACGGAGCTAAGAATGACAATTAAATACTTGAACCCGAAAAAAGCCCCGGGTATTGATGACATTTCAAACAGGCATTTAAAGAACGCGCCACTGCCGGCCGTTCGTCACTTGCTGGGCTTATTTAATAACTGTCTTTCCTCTTGCTATTTTCCCGATTCCTGGAAAATAGCAAAACTTTGCCTGCTTGCCAAACCAGGCAAAGACCCGACAATTCCTCTCAACCGCAGACCTATATCTTTACTTTCCTCTATCTCTAAACTGTTTGAATCGATTTTGAAAGCCCGTCTAGACCTCTTCCTACGGACAAACGACGTAATACGACCGGAACAAATGGGATTCCGGGAAGGACATTCCACCTCCCTGCAAATACTCAGACTAGCAGAGTATATCAGCCACGGCATGCAGAACAACCAACACATTGCAGTGTTGTTCTTGGATGTGGCCAAGGCGTTCGACCAAGTCTGGCATGATGGATTGATACTTAAACTAATTAAAATCGGGGTTCCATTACATCTCATCAAGATGTTCCATAGTTTTCTCGCTTCACGAGCTATACATGTCGCCGAAAACGGAGCTCTGTCAACCGGGAAACAGATAAATTGTGGCGTCCCGCAGGGCGCCATATTATCTCCTACTCTCTTCAACTGCTATGTCAACGATCTTCCTTCTTCTCCACAAACTCAAACTTTCATGTTCGCCGACGATACTGCTATCGCGGCAAGATCTTGGAGCGGCACGTGTGCCTTCCGAAAGATACAAAACCACCTATCTTTACTTGAAAAGTGGACCGTCGACTCGAAAGTAACAATAAATGCTGAGAAAAGTGTTGTTGTTGACTTTCGGAGGAGACGAAGCTATTTCCCAAAAAAACCTCTTACCTTTCAATCCGTGCGTATTCCGACGAAATCTTCACACAAATTCTTAGGGATACATTTCGATTACAGACTGACATGGGCCACGCACGTACAGCATGCCTTACAAATAGCAAGGGGCACAAGAGCACTTTTGTCTCCACTCTTGTGCTCCAAATCGCGCCTCACGCACCGAACCAAAATTAGACTCTACCTTTCCTATATCCGCCCCAGGATGCTGTACGGTTGCGAAATTTTCGGAAACGCGACAAAAACAGACAGAAATCGCTTAGAAACATTCCAGAATAAAACACTTCGCTACCTCACAAACCAAAGTAAACTCGTACCAATCAAGGAGATCAGAAACGCACACAAAATTCCTAAAGTACACGACTTCATCCGAGCGCAAGCTGAAAGACTCGAGAGGTCCCTTCCACATAACACGCTTACAAAAAACATATGGGATTACTCCCTACATAGAAAACGCCGTCCGAGCTACAGACTTCCAAAAGAAATCATATTTCGGTAACAAAACCGAATTCTTTCCTATGACTTTTACTTCTTATTTTCATATTGCAATACATGTTAGCATTTAATCAAACAATTTTATAATTAAAATAGTAATTTCTTTGTCAGATGGCCCAGGCTTAAATCATTGTTACGGGCTTATCGGGCAACCCAAGGCCTATCGGAAAAAAAGGAGAAAAAAAAAAAAGAAAAAAAAAATAATAAATAAATAAAAAAAAAAAAAATAATAAATAAAAATATAAGAACACAAAAAAAAAAGAAAAAAAAAAGAAAAAAAAAACAAAATTAATGATATAATAAAAGAGAAAGAAAAAAAAAACAAACCAATAAAAAAAAGAGACTGAAAAAAAAATATATATATATATATATATCAATACATAACCATAAATTGTAGTTTGTAGACCAGAGTTAAAGTATGATGTTTATTTTTTTTTTTTAAAAATGTTTAGGATTAGTTTACATTTTCCGTCGTGTTGACGTGATAATGGGCAACATGTTCAAGCCCTTAAGTTAAGGTAATTTAATTTAGTTTCTCTTCTTAATTTACGGCCAATTGCCGACCCACTAGTGGTCTTTCTTTCAACTTCTCCTTCACTAACACTGGAAAGGTACACGTTCGTCACTTACACTTTCGTTGAATGATATCCCATGTAAAATTGTACAACTACTACAGCTGAAGGGGTGGACGATGTCGCACCGAAGCAGCATTATAAGATAGGGCAAACGCCCAGACAATATGTGGTTCTGGTTTCTGGTTTTGACAGCGATTAGACAGCACTACCAGATAAAGAAGCATTCAGCCATGTCCGGACGAGGAAAGGGAGGAAAAGTGAAGGGGAAGTCCAAGTCCCGCTCCAGCAGGGCCGGTCTTCAGTTTCCGGTCGGTCGTATCCACCGTCTGCTCCGCAAGGGGAACTATGCCGAGCGTGTTGGTGCCGGTGCCCCAGTCTACTTGGCCGCCGTCATGGAGTACCTGGCCGCGGAAGTCCTCGAGTTGGCCGGTAACGCTGCCAGGGACAACAAGAAGACGAGAATCATCCCTCGTCACTTGCAGTTGGCCATCCGCAACGACGAGGAGTTGAATAAGCTCCTGTCGGGCGTTACCATCGCTCAGGGAGGTGTCCTTCCGAACATCCAGGCGGTGCTCCTGCCCAAGAAGACTGAGAAGAAGGCATAAGCATCACGCTGTGCGCATAAAAGGTCCTTTTCAGGACCAGAACATACTAGAGAGATGTACGCGATAAATGTCATGTGAAAAAAATAATAATAACAATAAACGTAATAAGCATAGCGAATGAAACGTGGAGCTATAATTGGGCTAAGGTAAACGATGGGAAATAAAGCGTATAAAAAGTGAAAGCGTTTGTGCTGAAATGCAACGAAGAATGATTGAAGGTGACACTGCTTCGTTTACAATGTATTTCATAGTCTGTCATAAAATTTCACCTGCAATCTGCCGCTTAACTACGTTATTTCTTGTTAACATGTATGGTTGCAACGGCGCGATACACATTGTCGCCAGTCCGTTGCCACGTGCTTATTCATGTACGGTTGCAACGGCGCGATATACATTGTCGCCAGTCCGTTGCCACGTGCTTATTCCGATTCGCTGACAATGTCTTTAACGTCGGTAAAGGCTCATACAATTTCAACTCTATTATCACCGCCATTTTTCCTGTGCGCTCGAACAGGTCTTACTTTACTATTTATCGCCGTCACATACGCTATAGCGAATAATTTTTCGTTCCGTTATGGCAAAGGATTAGCTCCATCTCTGAACATTGTATTGGTCCTTAGAAGGACCTTTTTTATCGACGTACGCCGGGTGTCGGATGGCGATCCCGTCGCGTCGTGTCTAACCGCCAAACCCGTAGAGAGTGCGGCCCTGTCTCTTGAGTGCGTACACGACGTCCATGGCTGTGACGGTCTTCCTCTTGGCGTGTTCGGTGTAGGTGACGGCGTCACGAATAACGTTCTCAAGGAACACCTTGAGCACACCGCGCGTCTCCTCGTAGATGAGTCCGGAGATACGCTTCACTCCACCTCGGCGGGCGAGACGGCGGATGGCCGGCTTGGTGATGCCCTGGATGTTATCGCGGAGAACTTTGCGATGACGTTTGGCTCCTCCCTTTCCCAGGCCTTTTCCTCCCTTGCCGCGTCCAGTCATCTCTGTAGTCTGCTCGTAGTAAGGGCTGCTGTCTGATGACCTGAAATGCACCTTCGCCGGTATTTATAAACGTCGCCGCCGCGGCGATGACGTACCCGACCTCTCCACCAATCAGCGTCGCCCGTACTATCTGGCGCCATTCTCGGAAGTGCTTAAAAGACGGCGTTGACCCGGCTTTTTACAGATCGCAGAAATGGCACGTACGAAGCAGACAGCCCGCAAGTCCACCGGAGGAAAGGCCCCGAGGAAGCAGCTGGCCACCAAGGCCGCTCGCAAGAGCGCGCCGGCGACGGGAGGCGTCAAGAAGCCCCACAGGTACCGCCCCGGTACCGTGGCCCTTCGTGAGATCAGGAGATACCAGAAGAGCACGGAGCTCCTCATCCGCAAGCTGCCCTTCCAGCGCCTGGTGCGTGAGATCGCCCAGGACTTCAAGACCGATCTTCGGTTCCAGAGCTCCGCCGTCATGGCTCTCCAGGAGGCCAGCGAGGCTTACCTAGTGGGTCTCTTTGAGGACACCAACCTCTGCGCCATCCACGCTAAGCGTGTGACCATCATGCCCAAGGACATCCAGCTGGCCCGCCGTATCCGCGGAGAGCGAGCTTAGAAAGCTACTTTCGGCCGAAAAACAAAGGTCCTTTTCAGGACCAGTACATACTTAAAAGTTTGAATTTAGCACGATCGCACAATAATTAACGACGATGTAAATCCATTGGAATGATGGACGACATGAAATTTCCTTTGCGCATGGCAAGTGCGTTTGCACGGCTACGCATGAAATGAGATGAAATAAAAGTTCGTGCGATGCTTACCTGACGCGCTTAACGAAAAGAAAACAATACTCCGTGACGTGTTGTTCATTTTACACGTTCTATGAATGTTATTCTTAATTTTTTTTTTCGTCCGTCCATGTCGCATCATCAATTTTAAATAGGACCGTTGTTTTTGCATGGCATTAATCATGATAAATGTTAACTTTGGGCGTGCTCAGTGGCGTGGGCATTGAGTGGCAAGCATCTTTGGAAGACATGATGGTCCTAAAAAGGACCGAGATTGGACGCTGTCTGCTGTCCTAGGTGCGCCGGTGGCGAAGCAGTGATGGTTCACTTCTTTTTCTGGGCGGCGGAAGGTTTCTTGGCGGCGGGCTTGGCCTTGGTGGGCGTCTTCTTGGGCTTGGGGGTCTTGGGTTTGGTGGCCGCCTTTTTCGCCTTCGACGGGGACTTTGCCGCCTTGGCGGCGGGTTTCCCAGCCGCCGGCTTCTTCTTTGGCTTGTCCGCCGCCTTCTTCGCCTTCTTGGCTGGTGGCGCGGACTTGCTTCGCTCCTTGGGCGCGGACCTCTTGGTGCCACTGGACGCCTTCTCGGAGGACTTCTTGGCTCCGACCGCTTTCGGTTTCTTTACTCCCGTCTTCTTGACGACCTTTTTCGCCTTGGTCGTCCCGCTGGCTGCCGCGGGTGCGGCCTTCTTGCTGTGGCTCAGCTTGAAGGAACCTGAGGCGCCCTTTCCCTTGGTCTGGACGAGAGTTCCGGCGGTGACGGCCGCCTTGAGGTACTTCTTGATGAAAGGCGAGAGCCTCTCGGCGTCCACTTTGTAGCTGGCTGCGATGTACTTCTTGATGGCTTGAAGGGAAGAGCCACCGCGCTCCTTGAGGCCCTTGACTGCGTTGTTAACCATCTCGGAAGTGGGCGGGTGCGACGGCTTTGCGCGAGCCTTCTTGGCTGCTCCGCCCTTGCTGGCCTTCTTGGAAGCCGCGGAGGTTCCTGAAGAAGGCAGGGGTTTTACTGCGACGGTGCCCGAAGGCTGGGCTGCCGGTGGTGCGGCTGCCGCTGCTCCAGATGCTGCGTCTGCCATGTTATCGGCTGCTGCGTGATGATAGAAAGAGAAAATTACCAAGACATGGATTTCATACGAAAGTCCACCTTGCTATCGTACCATTTCGGAGCAAAATACGATCTCTTCCTCTCGCCTCCGGTGCGCTTCTCGGATTGTTTGTACTCCACTCCTCCTCCGACTTTCGCGTTTCGGAGAGTGTCGGGGGCGCGTAACGAGGGCGCCTTGCGCCGCGGCGCCCGTCAGGGTTCCACCCTGTCGGCCGTGGCGGCGCCAGGCGTTTGGCGAGCCCAGTTCGTGTGCAGCGGGTCGTCAAAATACGGGTTGTCGTCCTGTCGAAGGCGTACCCGGGAATAAACGTTGCACACGTTTCTACCGGGGTCGATTCCTCGAGATCCGAGGTAACGTACGTTCGAGGCCATCCTTCACCTGGTATTGGACGCGCTCGCGACCCGGTGGGCCGCGCGCCGGCCGCGGAAAGCGGCCCCGAGAAGACGGTCCCTTCGGACGCCTTCCCCCTGACTCGGCGCCTGTCAAACCTTCCTCCTGTTCCTCCCCGGTGCCTGTCCCGTAAGCGGACGTTTATGCATTTTTCGACGACTCGGGGGCGTCGCGACGCACCCACCTCCCGCGCCCGTGGGAAAGGATTATCGAGTCGCAAATGGAGACGGAGTCACCCGTTAAGCGCACGCCTTACGACGCGTCCGCGTGGGCTTCGAAATGGTTGCATGGGGTGGCCGAAGGGGAAAAAGAAATGAACTGTACGCACGCGAATGGGACGTCAAAGTTCACGTACAACAAAGTCGAGGATGGCGCCGAATTATGCTTTAGCCCCGTGAGCGGGCGGGAAAAACAATGTAGTAGCCGAGGGCGCGCAGTGGCGACCCGGCCGTGACGAGTTTGCTCCGTCTCCAACGGCTTCGGACGTCGGTACCTCGTTGCGGGATGATGAATTTGTAGCAACCGGCATGTCATCGGAAACGAAATGATACTTCATCACGGGAAAACTCTTATTGTCGTTGAAACGGCGCCACATCCACGTTTCCGCGGATGTCTACCCTAGTTTCCTTGCACGTCTTTCGAAGAGGAGAGTCGTCTGCCGTCGACTTGTTATCGCGTACATTTCTTTTATTAACCTTCCTTATCTGTGCGATGCGTTGGATGTGCTTTTCTCCACGGTGCCGTCAAGTTACGGAATACACCCCTACGACCTTAAAAAAAAAAATCCCTCCCACACACACGCTGTATGTCACGTTAAATGACCCTGTGTGATGGGATACCTCGGGGACGTAGTCAACGTGAAAGCGACTCCTTGAAAACCAGGCTCTCGTAAGCGTACGTAATTCGTGTCGGCAATTTCGCTCGGTACACATCCCCCGCCGTACGTCTTATTCACGGAAACGGCGAAAATAGGGCGCATCGCGGGATTGTATGCGCGATCATTACGATGGGAATCGCCATAAGCAAATAGGACAGATGCGTTTAACTCAATAATATCCACATCCCTTTCGTCGTAGTTGCGGAGCTATGACGGCTTGTATTCGTGTCACAATATTTTTCAGTTGCTTCCAACCTAATTTCACATCGTTTCCACTTGTTTCCAATCGACATAATGTGTGTCAAGCATATGGATCTTGTTTTTTACCTCCATGCCGTTGGAATAATATCTTTCATTAGAGCAATGGTCGACTTTTCCTTATAACTTTCGAGGGTCGGGATAGTGATTGACGGATAAGGTAGAGTGAATAGCCCTTACCTGGAAAACATTCCTGTGAATAAATAAAAAAAACGTGGGAAAAAGCCGTCGGGGCGTGATGCGGCGTTCAATAGTGATGACAGATTATACTATCTGGCGTAGGAAAGACTTGAACACGATTTTTCCTGGGATCGTAATCAGGGATCCAGGCTGGTTTCCAGTGCTTGCGGGGTTGGGGGGACTAGGGGCGGCATTAACAGCCGGAACCGTTCATTCCTCTACGACCTCTCTTTCGTGGAACTCTATCACCGTCGACAGTTCACGGAACATCATTTCTCGGTTCTGTCTCGAAGAAGCCCCTGTGTTAATTCAATTACTCAGTATCTACTTCGTTCTGCATTACTTAATCAATACATGTGGACCCATCAAATATTTCATCCCCGTTCATTGTTGATTCCTTGAGGTTCTTAGCGATGCGGAAGCAACTTTATCGTCACGAGTAATAAAAGAACGATGATTAACAATTTTAAGCTGTCTGGTACCTAGCACATCACCATAAAAGATACGAAATAAGCATTCCAGTGAACAGGAAAACAAATAGTCGTCTTTTCCCCGGCCAATCTGGGATCATTGCAATGTGAAGCGAAAGTCAATCAGGAGTTAAGAGGATTCAATCCACTCACGATGAAGTAGACGACTGAAGGTTGCGTAGGTCTATGTGCACGTTCGTGTGTGTTAGTTTCTAGTGTTCATATGTAAATGACAGTTGTGTCAATGGGGGAACGTTATTCGAAAGTAACACTAGTTGACTCGAATTTAATCATTCTTATTACCAGTAGTTGCATTGCAAAATTTGACATTATCACGGCAGGAGGTAGGTGATGACTGTCATAAATGTTCGCTAATGGAGGACGTTTGTCATCCATTCCGAGATTTTGAAAAAAAAACTGTCTCCGTTTACATATCGCTGCGTACCCGAGATATTTTACTAATTTGGTACTCTGTGTGGATGAATTTATTAACAGATGTCATAAGGGTGATTTCAACTACACAAATTTGACAAAGTTCAATGTTAAGTATTAACGCCTCGCTGTGACTGGTATGACATTACATGATATCCCGGTGATTAAGCATCACCACAACTGCTAAGGTAATTAATCGTCATGGTGTATATCATGAGTCTTAAAATCACACGATCGTTATGAAATTTACACCGCTTCACGGCTCGTCGGCATTTTCTCCCGTCCGTAGTTAAGTTGTATGTTACTAAGTTGCCTAGGCAAGGACGTTATTCCATTCCATTCCCGGCCACTGTTACTAGATGAATCTGATTAAATATCGCTTCACGAATCACTATTGTCCTCAAAGCCGAGCGTCCTTCGGTTAACGCCACTGCGGGAAATCGGTTGTCGAATACGGTGAAGTGACGATCTCGTGTACCTAGTGTCAAAATGCGGCCGGGGTGGATTCTTCAATGGGGCTAATGCGGTAAAGATTTTCACCAAATTTGCAGAAAGTTGAAATGCTAAAAGGACGGACAGGTAGGCACATGCGGCAACCTTTTTCGTCAGAAATGCACTTGTAGGAAGAGTCGCCTTAATGAAAACGTTATGCAATCATCTCATAAATGATTATACCGGCCGCTAATTTTAAAGATTTCTCTTTCACGTCAAACTTCGACCTCTTTTCCCTAGATTTCATTTCCCTAATCCCGCAAAGAAATAAACAACATTAACGTATGTCCTTCCATCCCTTGTGTATCAACGTAATAAAATTAGCGGGTAAGTTGGGACTGGGACCATTTAACTTTTGCCTAGAGAAACATTTTCTGTTCTGTGGCGTGACAAGACAAGTAAAGATTTCTGGAAAGGTTAATTTCGTTCAAAAGAAGGGGAATGAGTCGTGTCCCGCGGAAGGGACCCCGGTTCAAAACTATAACAAGAATCGGTCATTTGGAGGCATGGTGATCAAAGAACTGGTCTACTTGTCACGTCTGTCTCGATGCATTTGTAATCAATTGCTGATAAATCGTTGCAGTATCGCAAAAAAAAAATTGCGGAAAAGGATGAAAAATCACTCAATCGACTTTAAAATACTTGGGGGATTCGTTCAGAGGAGGTTTATCAACATTGTTTCAGCGAGATGGCGATTTTCCAAGAAGGAAACCCGATGCCCATTACATAAATTGTTATTTGTGCGAATGATGCTGATTCCATATGCTGTTAACGACGATGCATTCCGTAGAAATAGTTTCTGGGAATTGATTGATTGGATAGAATTAGCACAATGGAAAATCCACGGAAGCGCTCACTGCCCGCCATTTTGTTTATTGCGACGCCTGCTCGTCACGACTTGGTGAATGTACAAGGAACGCTGTTGCCCAGCTGCGTTCTATGCTTGCGAGGTTTCCACAGAAATTTCTTCCTCGTGCGGAATGCCACGTGGGTCATTGCGACAGCCCTTTTCTGGTTAACGTAGAAACTTGGGGCGAGGACGGGTCGCATTACCTGCCTCCTCGCGTTGAACCCCCGAGGAGTTTTACGACGTAGCGGATGGGACGGGAGGTTAAGCGGAATTAGCCTTCGCGGAAAAACGGCCGCGTGGGAAGGGCATGTGGGGACCTGTCATTTACTGCCCCTGGAAGTGAAGCAGGAGCAACGTGACCACAAGCGTACCAGTTTCGGAGGGAGACGGACGCCGTGAATCCATATTATTTTTGACGGAGGGAGACATGTAAGTCAAGGCTTACGTCTGAGAAACGAGCATAGCAGGTCAGTGGTTTGAAAAGTACTGGGTGAAAGGGAAGTAATCATGGGAATATAATATTTTTTCCTTAATATCTCGACGGTCATTTTCATCAAATGCAGACGCATAGCAGTAGAAAATATATTTGAATAGGAGGTAAGAAATTCGTCCATCTTTTATTGTCATAAGTTTCTCCTTTACATTTACTCTATTTTTTCGTGAACCGCGCGCGTGCACACCAGGTAAGTAGTTGGTGAATCGGAGGAAAGCGTGGGACTCTAATTTCCCAGGTTTTTACGTTTATTTATGTACGTCCTTTGCGGCCGAGTATTGACGATTGCCCATCGCAGTCGGGTATTTGAAAACTGAAGATTATTTCATGGCCCTTAGAAGGGCCGTTAGGATGCATCAAAGCAATCCCGTCGAGGAATTTACTTTGAGCTGGTGTACTTGGTGACGGCCTTGGTCCCCTCGGAGACGGCGTGCTTGGCCAGCTCACCGGGAAGCAAGAGCCTGACGGCGGTCTGCACCTCCCGGCTGGTGATGGTGGAGCGCTTGTTGTAGTGAGCCAGGCGAGAAGCTTCGGCGGCGATTCTCTCGAAAATATCGTTGACGAAGCTGTTCATGATGCTCATGGCCTTGCTGGAGATTCCGGTGTCGGGGTGCACCTGCTTCAGCACTTTGTAGATGTAGATTGCGTAGCTCTCCTTCCTCCTGCGCTTCTTCTTCTTGTCTCCCTTGGAGATGTTCTTCTGGGCCTTGCCCGCTTTCTTCGCAGCCTTTCCGCTCGTCTTGGGTGGCATGGTGATCACGTTCGGCGAACGGGGTCGATTTCAGTATTTTCGCCGAACATCAGTCGCCTGCTTATGTACCCCTGGTCCGTTCCGTGAGCCGAATCTCCTCGACGACCAATCACGTAAAAGCATGATGTGGCGTCGCTAGGACGGCGGCAGCCTATATAAATGCGCCCAGGAGTCTGACAGCGATTAGACAGCACTACCAGATAAAGAAGCATTCAGCCATGTCCGGACGAGGAAAGGGAGGAAAAGTGAAGGGGAAGTCCAAGTCCCGCTCCAGCAGGGCCGGTCTTCAGTTTCCGGTCGGTCGTATCCACCGTCTGCTCCGCAAGGGGAACTATGCCGAGCGTGTTGGTGCCGGTGCCCCAGTCTACTTGGCCGCCGTCATGGAGTACCTGGCCGCGGAAGTCCTCGAGTTGGCCGGTAACGCTGCCAGGGACAACAAGAAGACGAGAATCATCCCTCGTCACTTGCAGTTGGCCATCCGCAACGACGAGGAGTTGAATAAGCTCCTGTCGGGCGTTACCATCGCTCAGGGAGGTGTCCTTCCGAACATCCAGGCGGTGCTCCTGCCCAAGAAGACTGAGAAGAAGGCATAAGCATCACGCTGTGCGCATAAAAGGTCCTTTTCAGGACCAGAACATACTAGAGAGATGTACGCGATAAATGTCATGTGAAAAAAATAATAATAACAATAAACGTAATAAGCATAGCGAATGAAACGTGGAGCTATAATTGGGCTAAGGTAAACGATGGGAAATAAAGCGTATAAAAAGTGAAAGCGTTTGTGCTGAAATGCAACGAAGAATGATTGAAGGTGACACTGCTTCGTTTACAATGTATTTCATAGTCTGTCATAAAATTTCACCTGCAATCTGCCGCTTAACTACGTTATTTCTTGTTAACATGTATGGTTGCAACGGCGCGATACACATTGTCGCCAGTCCGTTGCCACGTGCTTATTCATGTACGGTTGCAACGGCGCGATATACATTGTCGCCAGTCCGTTGCCACGTGCTTATTCCGATTCGCTGACAATGTCTTTAACGTCGGTAAAGGCTCATACAATTTCAACTCTATTATCACCGCCATTTTTCCTGTGCGCTCGAACAGGTCTTACTTTACTATTTATCGCCGTCACATACGCTATAGCGAATAATTTTTCGTTCCGTTATGGCAAAGGATTAGCTCCATCTCTGAACATTGTATTGGTCCTTAGAAGGACCTTTTTTATCGACGTACGCCGGGTGTCGGATGGCGATCCCGTCGCGTCGTGTCTAACCGCCAAACCCGTAGAGAGTGCGGCCCTGTCTCTTGAGTGCGTACACGACGTCCATGGCTGTGACGGTCTTCCTCTTGGCGTGTTCGGTGTAGGTGACGGCGTCACGAATAACGTTCTCAAGGAACACCTTGAGCACACCGCGCGTCTCCTCGTAGATGAGTCCGGAGATACGCTTCACTCCACCTCGGCGGGCGAGACGGCGGATGGCCGGCTTGGTGATGCCCTGGATGTTATCGCGGAGAACTTTGCGATGACGTTTGGCTCCTCCCTTTCCCAGGCCTTTTCCTCCCTTGCCGCGTCCAGTCATCTCTGTAGTCTGCTCGTAGTAAGGGCTGCTGTCTGATGACCTGAAATGCACCTTCGCCGGTATTTATAAACGTCGCCGCCGCGGCGATGACGTACCCGACCTCTCCACCAATCAGCGTCGCCCGTACTATCTGGCGCCATTCTCGGAAGTGCTTAAAAGACGGCGTTGACCCGGCTTTTTACAGATCGCAGAAATGGCACGTACGAAGCAGACAGCCCGCAAGTCCACCGGAGGAAAGGCCCCGAGGAAGCAGCTGGCCACCAAGGCCGCTCGCAAGAGCGCGCCGGCGACGGGAGGCGTCAAGAAGCCCCACAGGTACCGCCCCGGTACCGTGGCCCTTCGTGAGATCAGGAGATACCAGAAGAGCACGGAGCTCCTCATCCGCAAGCTGCCCTTCCAGCGCCTGGTGCGTGAGATCGCCCAGGACTTCAAGACCGATCTTCGGTTCCAGAGCTCCGCCGTCATGGCTCTCCAGGAGGCCAGCGAGGCTTACCTAGTGGGTCTCTTTGAGGACACCAACCTCTGCGCCATCCACGCTAAGCGTAGTGACCATCATGCCCAAGGACATCCAGCTGGCCCGCCGTATCCGCGGAGAGCGAGCTTAGAAAGCTACTTTCGGCCGAAAAACAAAGGTCCTTTTCAGGACCAGTACATACTTAAAAGTTTGAATTTAGCACGATCGCACAATAATTAACGACGATGTAAATCCATTGGAATGATGGACGACATGAAATTTCCTTTGCGCATGGCAAGTGCGTTTGCACGGCTACGCATGAAATGAGATGAAATAAAAGTTCGTGCGATGCTTACCTGACGCGCTTAACGAAAAGAAAACAATACTCCGTGACGTGTTGTTCATTTTACACGTTCTATGAATGTTATTCTTAATTTTTTTTTTCGTCCGTCCATGTCGCATCATCAATTTTAAATAGGACCGTTGTTTTTGCATGGCATTAATCATGATAAATGTTAACTTTGGGCGTGCTCAGTGGCGTGGGCATTGAGTGGCAAGCATCTTTGGAAGACATGATGGTCCTAAAAAGGACCGAGATTGGACGCTGTCTGCTGTCCTAGGTGCGCCGGTGGCGAAGCAGTGATGGTTCACTTCTTTTTCTGGGCGGCGGAAGGTTTCTTGGCGGCGGGCTTGGCCTTGGTGGGCGTCTTCTTGGGCTTGGGGGTCTTGGGTTTGGTGGCCGCCTTTTTCGCCTTCGACGGGGACTTTGCCGCCTTGGCGGCGGGTTTCCCAGCCGCCGGCTTCTTCTTTGGCTTGTCCGCCGCCTTCTTCGCCTTCTTGGCTGGTGGCGCGGACTTGCTTCGCTCCTTGGGCGCGGACCTCTTGGTGCCACTGGACGCCTTCTCGGAGGACTTCTTGGCTCCGACCGCTTTCGGTTTCTTTACTCCCGTCTTCTTGACGACCTTTTTCGCCTTGGTCGTCCCGCTGGCTGCCGCGGGTGCGGCCTTCTTGCTGTGGCTCAGCTTGAAGGAACCTGAGGCGCCCTTTCCCTTGGTCTGGACGAGAGTTCCGGCGGTGACGGCCGCCTTGAGGTACTTCTTGATGAAAGGCGAGAGCCTCTCGGCGTCCACTTTGTAGCTGGCTGCGATGTACTTCTTGATGGCTTGAAGGGAAGAGCCACCGCGCTCCTTGAGGCCCTTGACTGCGTTGTTAACCATCTCGGAAGTGGGCGGGTGCGACGGCTTTGCGCGAGCCTTCTTGGCTGCTCCGCCCTTGCTGGCCTTCTTGGAAGCCGCGGAGGTTCCTGAAGAAGGCAGGGGTTTTACTGCGACGGTGCCCGAAGGCTGGGCTGCCGGTGGTGCGGCTGCCGCTGCTCCAGATGCTGCGTCTGCCATGTTATCGGCTGCTGCGTGATGATAGAAAGAGAAAATTACCAAGACATGGATTTCATACGAAAGTCCACCTTGCTATCGTACCATTTCGGAGCAAAATACGATCTCTTCCTCTCGCCTCCGGTGCGCTTCTCGGATTGTTTGTACTCCACTCCTCCTCCGACTTTCGCGTTTCGGAGAGTGTCGGGGGCGCGTAACGAGGGCGCCTTGCGCCGCGGCGCCCGTCAGGGTTCCACCCTGTCGGCCGTGGCGGCGCCAGGCGTTTGGCGAGCCCAGTTCGTGTGCAGCGGGTCGTCAAAATACGGGTTGTCGTCCTGTCGAAGGCGTACCCGGGAATAAACGTTGCACACGTTTCTACCGGGGTCGATTCCTCGAGATCCGAGGTAACGTACGTTCGAGGCCATCCTTCACCTGGTATTGGACGCGCTCGCGACCCGGTGGGCCGCGCGCCGGCCGCGGAAAGCGGCCCCGAGAAGACGGTCCCTTCGGACGCCTTCCCCCTGACTCGGCGCCTGTCAAACCTTCCTCCTGTTCCTCCCCGGTGCCTGTCCCGTAAGCGGACGTTTATGCATTTTTCGACGACTCGGGGGCGTCGCGACGCACCCACCTCCCGCGCCCGTGGGAAAGGATTATCGAGTCGCAAATGGAGACGGAGTCACCCGTTAAGCGCACGCCTTACGACGCGTCCGCGTGGGCTTCGAAATGGTTGCATGGGGTGGCCGAAGGGGAAAAAGAAATGAACTGTACGCACGCGAATGGGACGTCAAAGTTCACGTACAACAAAGTCGAGGATGGCGCCGAATTATGCTTTAGCCCCGTGAGCGGGCGGGAAAAACAATGTAGTAGCCGAGGGCGCGCAGTGGCGACCCGGCCGTGACGAGTTTGCTCCGTCTCCAACGGCTTCGGACGTCGGTACCTCGTTGCGGGATGATGAATTTGTAGCAACCGGCATGTCATCGGAAACGAAATGATACTTCATCACGGGAAAACTCTTATTGTCGTTGAAACGGCGCCACATCCACGTTTCCGCGGATGTCTACCCTAGTTTCCTTGCACGTCTTTCGAAGAGGAGAGTCGTCTGCCGTCGACTTGTTATCGCGTACATTTCTTTTATTAACCTTCCTTATCTGTGCGATGCGTTGGATGTGCTTTTCTCCACGGTGCCGTCAAGTTACGGAATACACCCCTACGACCTTAAAAAAAAAAATCCCTCCCACACACACGCTGTATGTCACGTTAAATGACCCTGTGTGATGGGATACCTCGGGGACGTAGTCAACGTGAAAGCGACTCCTTGAAAACCAGGCTCTCGTAAGCGTACGTAATTCGTGTCGGCAATTTCGCTCGGTACACATCCCCCGCCGTACGTCTTATTCACGGAAACGGCGAAAATAGGGCGCATCGCGGGATTGTATGCGCGATCATTACGATGGGAATCGCCATAAGCAAATAGGACAGATGCGTTTAACTCAATAATATCCACATCCCTTTCGTCGTAGTTGCGGAGCTATGACGGCTTGTATTCGTGTCACAATATTTTTCAGTTGCTTCCAACCTAATTTCACATCGTTTCCACTTGTTTCCAATCGACATAATGTGTGTCAAGCATATGGATCTTGTTTTTTACCTCCATGCCGTTGGAATAATATCTTTCATTAGAGCAATGGTCGACTTTTCCTTATAACTTTCGAGGGTCGGGATAGTGATTGACGGATAAGGTAGAGTGAATAGCCCTTACCTGGAAAACATTCCTGTGAATAAATAAAAAAAACGTGGGAAAAAGCCGTCGGGGCGTGATGCGGCGTTCAATAGTGATGACAGATTATACTATCTGGCGTAGGAAAGACTTGAACACGATTTTTCCTGGGATCGTAATCAGGGATCCAGGCTGGTTTCCAGTGCTTGCGGGGTTGGGGGGACTAGGGGCGGCATTAACAGCCGGAACCGTTCATTCCTCTACGACCTCTCTTTCGTGGAACTCTATCACCGTCGACAGTTCACGGAACATCATTTCTCGGTTCTGTCTCGAAGAAGCCCCTGTGTTAATTCAATTACTCAGTATCTACTTCGTTCTGCATTACTTAATCAATACATGTGGACCCATCAAATATTTCATCCCCGTTCATTGTTGATTCCTTGAGGTTCTTAGCGATGCGGAAGCAACTTTATCGTCACGAGTAATAAAAGAACGATGATTAACAATTTTAAGCTGTCTGGTACCTAGCACATCACCATAAAAGATACGAAATAAGCATTCCAGTGAACAGGAAAACAAATAGTCGTCTTTTCCCCGGCCAATCTGGGATCATTGCAATGTGAAGCGAAAGTCAATCAGGAGTTAAGAGGATTCAATCCACTCACGATGAAGTAGACGACTGAAGGTTGCGTAGGTCTATGTGCACGTTCGTGTGTGTTAGTTTCTAGTGTTCATATGTAAATGACAGTTGTGTCAATGGGGGAACGTTATTCGAAAGTAACACTAGTTGACTCGAATTTAATCATTCTTATTACCAGTAGTTGCATTGCAAAATTTGACATTATCACGGCAGGAGGTAGGTGATGACTGTCATAAATGTTCGCTAATGGAGGACGTTTGTCATCCATTCCGAGATTTTGAAAAAAAAACTGTCTCCGTTTACATATCGCTGCGTACCCGAGATATTTTACTAATTTGGTACTCTGTGTGGATGAATTTATTAACAGATGTCATAAGGGTGATTTCAACTACACAAATTTGACAAAGTTCAATGTTAAGTATTAACGCCTCGCTGTGACTGGTATGACATTACATGATATCCCGGTGATTAAGCATCACCACAACTGCTAAGGTAATTAATCGTCATGGTGTATATCATGAGTCTTAAAATCACACGATCGTTATGAAATTTACACCGCTTCACGGCTCGTCGGCATTTTCTCCCGTCCGTAGTTAAGTTGTATGTTACTAAGTTGCCTAGGCAAGGACGTTATTCCATTCCATTCCCGGCCACTGTTACTAGATGAATCTGATTAAATATCGCTTCACGAATCACTATTGTCCTCAAAGCCGAGCGTCCTTCGGTTAACGCCACTGCGGGAAATCGGTTGTCGAATACGGTGAAGTGACGATCTCGTGTACCTAGTGTCAAAATGCGGCCGGGGTGGATTCTTCAATGGGGCTAATGCGGTAAAGATTTTCACCAAATTTGCAGAAAGTTGAAATGCTAAAAGGACGGACAGGTAGGCACATGCGGCAACCTTTTTCGTCAGAAATGCACTTGTAGGAAGAGTCGCCTTAATGAAAACGTTATGCAATCATCTCATAAATGATTATACCGGCCGCTAATTTTAAAGATTTCTCTTTCACGTCAAACTTCGACCTCTTTTCCCTAGATTTCATTTCCCTAATCCCGCAAAGAAATAAACAACATTAACGTATGTCCTTCCATCCCTTGTGTATCAACGTAATAAAATTAGCGGGTAAGTTGGGACTGGGACCATTTAACTTTTGCCTAGAGAAACATTTTCTGTTCTGTGGCGTGACAAGACAAGTAAAGATTTCTGGAAAGGTTAATTTCGTTCAAAAGAAGGGGAATGAGTCGTGTCCCGCGGAAGGGACCCCGGTTCAAAACTATAACAAGAATCGGTCATTTGGAGGCATGGTGATCAAAGAACTGGTCTACTTGTCACGTCTGTCTCGATGCATTTGTAATCAATTGCTGATAAATCGTTGCAGTATCGCAAAAAAAAAATTGCGGAAAAGGATGAAAAATCACTCAATCGACTTTAAAATACTTGGGGGATTCGTTCAGAGGAGGTTTATCAACATTGTTTCAGCGAGATGGCGATTTTCCAAGAAGGAAACCCGATGCCCATTACATAAATTGTTATTTGTGCGAATGATGCTGATTCCATATGCTGTTAACGACGATGCATTCCGTAGAAATAGTTTCTGGGAATTGATTGATTGGATAGAATTAGCACAATGGAAAATCCACGGAAGCGCTCACTGCCCGCCATTTTGTTTATTGCGACGCCTGCTCGTCACGACTTGGTGAATGTACAAGGAACGCTGTTGCCCAGCTGCGTTCTATGCTTGCGAGGTTTCCACAGAAATTTCTTCCTCGTGCGGAATGCCACGTGGGTCATTGCGACAGCCCTTTTCTGGTTAACGTAGAAACTTGGGGCGAGGACGGGTCGCATTACCTGCCTCCTCGCGTTGAACCCCCGAGGAGTTTTACGACGTAGCGGATGGGACGGGAGGTTAAGCGGAATTAGCCTTCGCGGAAAAACGGCCGCGTGGGAAGGGCATGTGGGGACCTGTCATTTACTGCCCCTGGAAGTGAAGCAGGAGCAACGTGACCACAAGCGTACCAGTTTCGGAGGGAGACGGACGCCGTGAATCCATATTATTTTTGACGGAGGGAGACATGTAAGTCAAGGCTTACGTCTGAGAAACGAGCATAGCAGGTCAGTGGTTTGAAAAGTACTGGGTGAAAGGGAAGTAATCATGGGAATATAATATTTTTTCCTTAATATCTCGACGGTCATTTTCATCAAATGCAGACGCATAGCAGTAGAAAATATATTTGAATAGGAGGTAAGAAATTCGTCCATCTTTTATTGTCATAAGTTTCTCCTTTACATTTACTCTATTTTTTCGTGAACCGCGCGCGTGCACACCAGGTAAGTAGTTGGTGAATCGGAGGAAAGCGTGGGACTCTAATTTCCCAGGTTTTTACGTTTATTTATGTACGTCCTTTGCGGCCGAGTATTGACGATTGCCCATCGCAGTCGGGTATTTGAAAACTGAAGATTATTTCATGGCCCTTAGAAGGGCCGTTAGGATGCATCAAAGCAATCCCGTCGAGGAATTTACTTTGAGCTGGTGTACTTGGTGACGGCCTTGGTCCCCTCGGAGACGGCGTGCTTGGCCAGCTCACCGGGAAGCAAGAGCCTGACGGCGGTCTGCACCTCCCGGCTGGTGATGGTGGAGCGCTTGTTGTAGTGAGCCAGGCGAGAAGCTTCGGCGGCGATTCTCTCGAAAATATCGTTGACGAAGCTGTTCATGATGCTCATGGCCTTGCTGGAGATTCCGGTGTCGGGGTGCACCTGCTTCAGCACTTTGTAGATGTAGATTGCGTAGCTCTCCTTCCTCCTGCGCTTCTTCTTCTTGTCTCCCTTGGAGATGTTCTTCTGGGCCTTGCCCGCTTTCTTCGCAGCCTTTCCGCTCGTCTTGGGTGGCATGGTGATCACGTTCGGCGAACGGGGTCGATTTCAGTATTTTCGCCGAACATCAGTCGCCTGCTTATGTACCCCTGGTCCGTTCCGTGAGCCGAATCTCCTCGACGACCAATCACGTAAAAGCATGATGTGGCGTCGCTAGGACGGCGGCAGCCTATATAAATGCGCCCAGGAGTCTGACAGCGATTAGACAGCACTACCAGATAAAGAAGCATTCAGCCATGTCCGGACGAGGAAAGGGAGGAAAAGTGAAGGGGAAGTCCAAGTCCCGCTCCAGCAGGGCCGGTCTTCAGTTTCCGGTCGGTCGTATCCACCGTCTGCTCCGCAAGGGGAACTATGCCGAGCGTGTTGGTGCCGGTGCCCCAGTCTACTTGGCCGCCGTCATGGAGTACCTGGCCGCGGAAGTCCTCGAGTTGGCCGGTAACGCTGCCAGGGACAACAAGAAGACGAGAATCATCCCTCGTCACTTGCAGTTGGCCATCCGCAACGACGAGGAGTTGAATAAGCTCCTGTCGGGCGTTACCATCGCTCAGGGAGGTGTCCTTCCGAACATCCAGGCGGTGCTCCTGCCCAAGAAGACTGAGAAGAAGGCATAAGCATCACGCTGTGCGCATAAAAGGTCCTTTTCAGGACCAGAACATACTAGAGAGATGTACGCGATAAATGTCATGTGAAAAAAATAATAATAACAATAAACGTAATAAGCATAGCGAATGAAACGTGGAGCTATAATTGGGCTAAGGTAAACGATGGGAAATAAAGCGTATAAAAAGTGAAAGCGTTTGTGCTGAAATGCAACGAAGAATGATTGAAGGTGACACTGCTTCGTTTACAATGTATTTCATAGTCTGTCATAAAATTTCACCTGCAATCTGCCGCTTAACTACGTTATTTCTTGTTAACATGTATGGTTGCAACGGCGCGATACACATTGTCGCCAGTCCGTTGCCACGTGCTTATTCATGTACGGTTGCAACGGCGCGATATACATTGTCGCCAGTCCGTTGCCACGTGCTTATTCCGATTCGCTGACAATGTCTTTAACGTCGGTAAAGGCTCATACAATTTCAACTCTATTATCACCGCCATTTTTCCTGTGCGCTCGAACAGGTCTTACTTTACTATTTATCGCCGTCACATACGCTATAGCGAATAATTTTTCGTTCCGTTATGGCAAAGGATTAGCTCCATCTCTGAACATTGTATTGGTCCTTAGAAGGACCTTTTTTATCGACGTACGCCGGGTGTCGGATGGCGATCCCGTCGCGTCGTGTCTAACCGCCAAACCCGTAGAGAGTGCGGCCCTGTCTCTTGAGTGCGTACACGACGTCCATGGCTGTGACGGTCTTCCTCTTGGCGTGTTCGGTGTAGGTGACGGCGTCACGAATAACGTTCTCAAGGAACACCTTGAGCACACCGCGCGTCTCCTCGTAGATGAGTCCGGAGATACGCTTCACTCCACCTCGGCGGGCGAGACGGCGGATGGCCGGCTTGGTGATGCCCTGGATGTTATCGCGGAGAACTTTGCGATGACGTTTGGCTCCTCCCTTTCCCAGGCCTTTTCCTCCCTTGCCGCGTCCAGTCATCTCTGTAGTCTGCTCGTAGTAAGGGCTGCTGTCTGATGACCTGAAATGCACCTTCGCCGGTATTTATAAACGTCGCCGCCGCGGCGATGACGTACCCGACCTCTCCACCAATCAGCGTCGCCCGTACTATCTGGCGCCATTCTCGGAAGTGCTTAAAAGACGGCGTTGACCCGGCTTTTTACAGATCGCAGAAATGGCACGTACGAAGCAGACAGCCCGCAAGTCCACCGGAGGAAAGGCCCCGAGGAAGCAGCTGGCCACCAAGGCCGCTCGCAAGAGCGCGCCGGCGACGGGAGGCGTCAAGAAGCCCCACAGGTACCGCCCCGGTACCGTGGCCCTTCGTGAGATCAGGAGATACCAGAAGAGCACGGAGCTCCTCATCCGCAAGCTGCCCTTCCAGCGCCTGGTGCGTGAGATCGCCCAGGACTTCAAGACCGATCTTCGGTTCCAGAGCTCCGCCGTCATGGCTCTCCAGGAGGCCAGCGAGGCTTACCTAGTGGGTCTCTTTGAGGACACCAACCTCTGCGCCATCCACGCTAAGCGTGTGACCATCATGCCCAAGGACATCCAGCTGGCCCGCCGTATCCGCGGAGAGCGAGCTTAGAAAGCTACTTTCGGCCGAAAAACAAAGGTCCTTTTCAGGACCAGTACATACTTAAAAGTTTGAATTTAGCACGATCGCACAATAATTAACGACGATGTAAATCCATTGGAATGATGGACGACATGAAATTTCCTTTGCGCATGGCAAGTGCGTTTGCACGGCTACGCATGAAATGAGATGAAATAAAAGTTCGTGCGATGCTTACCTGACGCGCTTAACGAAAAGAAAACAATACTCCGTGACGTGTTGTTCATTTTACACGTTCTATGAATGTTATTCTTAATTTTTTTTTTCGTCCGTCCATGTCGCATCATCAATTTTAAATAGGACCGTTGTTTTTGCATGGCATTAATCATGATAAATGTTAACTTTGGGCGTGCTCAGTGGCGTGGGCATTGAGTGGCAAGCATCTTTGGAAGACATGATGGTCCTAAAAAGGACCGAGATTGGACGCTGTCTGCTGTCCTAGGTGCGCCGGTGGCGAAGCAGTGATGGTTCACTTCTTTTTCTGGGCGGCGGAAGGTTTCTTGGCGGCGGGCTTGGCCTTGGTGGGCGTCTTCTTGGGCTTGGGGGTCTTGGGTTTGGTGGCCGCCTTTTTCGCCTTCGACGGGGACTTTGCCGCCTTGGCGGCGGGTTTCCCAGCCGCCGGCTTCTTCTTTGGCTTGTCCGCCGCCTTCTTCGCCTTCTTGGCTGGTGGCGCGGACTTGCTTCGCTCCTTGGGCGCGGACCTCTTGGTGCCACTGGACGCCTTCTCGGAGGACTTCTTGGCTCCGACCGCTTTCGGTTTCTTTACTCCCGTCTTCTTGACGACCTTTTTCGCCTTGGTCGTCCCGCTGGCTGCCGCGGGTGCGGCCTTCTTGCTGTGGCTCAGCTTGAAGGAACCTGAGGCGCCCTTTCCCTTGGTCTGGACGAGAGTTCCGGCGGTGACGGCCGCCTTGAGGTACTTCTTGATGAAAGGCGAGAGCCTCTCGGCGTCCACTTTGTAGCTGGCTGCGATGTACTTCTTGATGGCTTGAAGGGAAGAGCCACCGCGCTCCTTGAGGCCCTTGACTGCGTTGTTAACCATCTCGGAAGTGGGCGGGTGCGACGGCTTTGCGCGAGCCTTCTTGGCTGCTCCGCCCTTGCTGGCCTTCTTGGAAGCCGCGGAGGTTCCTGAAGAAGGCAGGGGTTTTACTGCGACGGTGCCCGAAGGCTGGGCTGCCGGTGGTGCGGCTGCCGCTGCTCCAGATGCTGCGTCTGCCATGTTATCGGCTGCTGCGTGATGATAGAAAGAGAAAATTACCAAGACATGGATTTCATACGAAAGTCCACCTTGCTATCGTACCATTTCGGAGCAAAATACGATCTCTTCCTCTCGCCTCCGGTGCGCTTCTCGGATTGTTTGTACTCCACTCCTCCTCCGACTTTCGCGTTTCGGAGAGTGTCGGGGGCGCGTAACGAGGGCGCCTTGCGCCGCGGCGCCCGTCAGGGTTCCACCCTGTCGGCCGTGGCGGCGCCAGGCGTTTGGCGAGCCCAGTTCGTGTGCAGCGGGTCGTCAAAATACGGGTTGTCGTCCTGTCGAAGGCGTACCCGGGAATAAACGTTGCACACGTTTCTACCGGGGTCGATTCCTCGAGATCCGAGGTAACGTACGTTCGAGGCCATCCTTCACCTGGTATTGGACGCGCTCGCGACCCGGTGGGCCGCGCGCCGGCCGCGGAAAGCGGCCCCGAGAAGACGGTCCCTTCGGACGCCTTCCCCCTGACTCGGCGCCTGTCAAACCTTCCTCCTGTTCCTCCCCGGTGCCTGTCCCGTAAGCGGACGTTTATGCATTTTTCGACGACTCGGGGGCGTCGCGACGCACCCACCTCCCGCGCCCGTGGGAAAGGATTATCGAGTCGCAAATGGAGACGGAGTCACCCGTTAAGCGCACGCCTTACGACGCGTCCGCGTGGGCTTCGAAATGGTTGCATGGGGTGGCCGAAGGGGAAAAAGAAATGAACTGTACGCACGCGAATGGGACGTCAAAGTTCACGTACAACAAAGTCGAGGATGGCGCCGAATTATGCTTTAGCCCCGTGAGCGGGCGGGAAAAACAATGTAGTAGCCGAGGGCGCGCAGTGGCGACCCGGCCGTGACGAGTTTGCTCCGTCTCCAACGGCTTCGGACGTCGGTACCTCGTTGCGGGATGATGAATTTGTAGCAACCGGCATGTCATCGGAAACGAAATGATACTTCATCACGGGAAAACTCTTATTGTCGTTGAAACGGCGCCACATCCACGTTTCCGCGGATGTCTACCCTAGTTTCCTTGCACGTCTTTCGAAGAGGAGAGTCGTCTGCCGTCGACTTGTTATCGCGTACATTTCTTTTATTAACCTTCCTTATCTGTGCGATGCGTTGGATGTGCTTTTCTCCACGGTGCCGTCAAGTTACGGAATACACCCCTACGACCTTAAAAAAAAAAATCCCTCCCACACACACGCTGTATGTCACGTTAAATGACCCTGTGTGATGGGATACCTCGGGGACGTAGTCAACGTGAAAGCGACTCCTTGAAAACCAGGCTCTCGTAAGCGTACGTAATTCGTGTCGGCAATTTCGCTCGGTACACATCCCCCGCCGTACGTCTTATTCACGGAAACGGCGAAAATAGGGCGCATCGCGGGATTGTATGCGCGATCATTACGATGGGAATCGCCATAAGCAAATAGGACAGATGCGTTTAACTCAATAATATCCACATCCCTTTCGTCGTAGTTGCGGAGCTATGACGGCTTGTATTCGTGTCACAATATTTTTCAGTTGCTTCCAACCTAATTTCACATCGTTTCCACTTGTTTCCAATCGACATAATGTGTGTCAAGCATATGGATCTTGTTTTTTACCTCCATGCCGTTGGAATAATATCTTTCATTAGAGCAATGGTCGACTTTTCCTTATAACTTTCGAGGGTCGGGATAGTGATTGACGGATAAGGTAGAGTGAATAGCCCTTACCTGGAAAACATTCCTGTGAATAAATAAAAAAAACGTGGGAAAAAGCCGTCGGGGCGTGATGCGGCGTTCAATAGTGATGACAGATTATACTATCTGGCGTAGGAAAGACTTGAACACGATTTTTCCTGGGATCGTAATCAGGGATCCAGGCTGGTTTCCAGTGCTTGCGGGGTTGGGGGGACTAGGGGCGGCATTAACAGCCGGAACCGTTCATTCCTCTACGACCTCTCTTTCGTGGAACTCTATCACCGTCGACAGTTCACGGAACATCATTTCTCGGTTCTGTCTCGAAGAAGCCCCTGTGTTAATTCAATTACTCAGTATCTACTTCGTTCTGCATTACTTAATCAATACATGTGGACCCATCAAATATTTCATCCCCGTTCATTGTTGATTCCTTGAGGTTCTTAGCGATGCGGAAGCAACTTTATCGTCACGAGTAATAAAAGAACGATGATTAACAATTTTAAGCTGTCTGGTACCTAGCACATCACCATAAAAGATACGAAATAAGCATTCCAGTGAACAGGAAAACAAATAGTCGTCTTTTCCCCGGCCAATCTGGGATCATTGCAATGTGAAGCGAAAGTCAATCAGGAGTTAAGAGGATTCAATCCACTCACGATGAAGTAGACGACTGAAGGTTGCGTAGGTCTATGTGCACGTTCGTGTGTGTTAGTTTCTAGTGTTCATATGTAAATGACAGTTGTGTCAATGGGGGAACGTTATTCGAAAGTAACACTAGTTGACTCGAATTTAATCATTCTTATTACCAGTAGTTGCATTGCAAAATTTGACATTATCACGGCAGGAGGTAGGTGATGACTGTCATAAATGTTCGCTAATGGAGGACGTTTGTCATCCATTCCGAGATTTTGAAAAAAAAACTGTCTCCGTTTACATATCGCTGCGTACCCGAGATATTTTACTAATTTGGTACTCTGTGTGGATGAATTTATTAACAGATGTCATAAGGGTGATTTCAACTACACAAATTTGACAAAGTTCAATGTTAAGTATTAACGCCTCGCTGTGACTGGTATGACATTACATGATATCCCGGTGATTAAGCATCACCACAACTGCTAAGGTAATTAATCGTCATGGTGTATATCATGAGTCTTAAAATCACACGATCGTTATGAAATTTACACCGCTTCACGGCTCGTCGGCATTTTCTCCCGTCCGTAGTTAAGTTGTATGTTACTAAGTTGCCTAGGCAAGGACGTTATTCCATTCCATTCCCGGCCACTGTTACTAGATGAATCTGATTAAATATCGCTTCACGAATCACTATTGTCCTCAAAGCCGAGCGTCCTTCGGTTAACGCCACTGCGGGAAATCGGTTGTCGAATACGGTGAAGTGACGATCTCGTGTACCTAGTGTCAAAATGCGGCCGGGGTGGATTCTTCAATGGGGCTAATGCGGTAAAGATTTTCACCAAATTTGCAGAAAGTTGAAATGCTAAAAGGACGGACAGGTAGGCACATGCGGCAACCTTTTTCGTCAGAAATGCACTTGTAGGAAGAGTCGCCTTAATGAAAACGTTATGCAATCATCTCATAAATGATTATACCGGCCGCTAATTTTAAAGATTTCTCTTTCACGTCAAACTTCGACCTCTTTTCCCTAGATTTCATTTCCCTAATCCCGCAAAGAAATAAACAACATTAACGTATGTCCTTCCATCCCTTGTGTATCAACGTAATAAAATTAGCGGGTAAGTTGGGACTGGGACCATTTAACTTTTGCCTAGAGAAACATTTTCTGTTCTGTGGCGTGACAAGACAAGTAAAGATTTCTGGAAAGGTTAATTTCGTTCAAAAGAAGGGGAATGAGTCGTGTCCCGCGGAAGGGACCCCGGTTCAAAACTATAACAAGAATCGGTCATTTGGAGGCATGGTGATCAAAGAACTGGTCTACTTGTCACGTCTGTCTCGATGCATTTGTAATCAATTGCTGATAAATCGTTGCAGTATCGCAAAAAAAAAATTGCGGAAAAGGATGAAAAATCACTCAATCGACTTTAAAATACTTGGGGGATTCGTTCAGAGGAGGTTTATCAACATTGTTTCAGCGAGATGGCGATTTTCCAAGAAGGAAACCCGATGCCCATTACATAAATTGTTATTTGTGCGAATGATGCTGATTCCATATGCTGTTAACGACGATGCATTCCGTAGAAATAGTTTCTGGGAATTGATTGATTGGATAGAATTAGCACAATGGAAAATCCACGGAAGCGCTCACTGCCCGCCATTTTGTTTATTGCGACGCCTGCTCGTCACGACTTGGTGAATGTACAAGGAACGCTGTTGCCCAGCTGCGTTCTATGCTTGCGAGGTTTCCACAGAAATTTCTTCCTCGTGCGGAATGCCACGTGGGTCATTGCGACAGCCCTTTTCTGGTTAACGTAGAAACTTGGGGCGAGGACGGGTCGCATTACCTGCCTCCTCGCGTTGAACCCCCGAGGAGTTTTACGACGTAGCGGATGGGACGGGAGGTTAAGCGGAATTAGCCTTCGCGGAAAAACGGCCGCGTGGGAAGGGCATGTGGGGACCTGTCATTTACTGCCCCTGGAAGTGAAGCAGGAGCAACGTGACCACAAGCGTACCAGTTTCGGAGGGAGACGGACGCCGTGAATCCATATTATTTTTGACGGAGGGAGACATGTAAGTCAAGGCTTACGTCTGAGAAACGAGCATAGCAGGTCAGTGGTTTGAAAAGTACTGGGTGAAAGGGAAGTAATCATGGGAATATAATATTTTTTCCTTAATATCTCGACGGTCATTTTCATCAAATGCAGACGCATAGCAGTAGAAAATATATTTGAATAGGAGGTAAGAAATTCGTCCATCTTTTATTGTCATAAGTTTCTCCTTTACATTTACTCTATTTTTTCGTGAACCGCGCGCGTGCACACCAGGTAAGTAGTTGGTGAATCGGAGGAAAGCGTGGGACTCTAATTTCCCAGGTTTTTACGTTTATTTATGTACGTCCTTTGCGGCCGAGTATTGACGATTGCCCATCGCAGTCGGGTATTTGAAAACTGAAGATTATTTCATGGCCCTTAGAAGGGCCGTTAGGATGCATCAAAGCAATCCCGTCGAGGAATTTACTTTGAGCTGGTGTACTTGGTGACGGCCTTGGTCCCCTCGGAGACGGCGTGCTTGGCCAGCTCACCGGGAAGCAAGAGCCTGACGGCGGTCTGCACCTCCCGGCTGGTGATGGTGGAGCGCTTGTTGTAGTGAGCCAGGCGAGAAGCTTCGGCGGCGATTCTCTCGAAAATATCGTTGACGAAGCTGTTCATGATGCTCATGGCCTTGCTGGAGATTCCGGTGTCGGGGTGCACCTGCTTCAGCACTTTGTAGATGTAGATTGCGTAGCTCTCCTTCCTCCTGCGCTTCTTCTTCTTGTCTCCCTTGGAGATGTTCTTCTGGGCCTTGCCCGCTTTCTTCGCAGCCTTTCCGCTCGTCTTGGGTGGCATGGTGATCACGTTCGGCGAACGGGGTCGATTTCAGTATTTTCGCCGAACGTAAAGAACAGTATACAAGAGTGAATAAAATATAACATTGAAACATAATAAAAACAATACGGAAACCCCGTTATAGGATGAAACTCCTCTTCGGGGCGGAAAGAAATAAATAAGAAAAGGCTACAAAGGTGGTAGCGGTTGCGGAAAACCTTTGATATATTTTCTGCGGGAGCGGTATTGGCCCGGTATTCACCCACGGGCGGAGGGAAACCCGCAAAACCTCCGCCAGGCCACCGAAGAAGAAGAAACAAGAAAAAACAGTAACCATAAGGCTAACATAACAAGAGTAACAGAGAACAGATAACAATATATATATTGAGTTTTTAGAGTGTCACTTCACTTTAGTCACTTCACTGGGGTTAATTCACTGGTTGGGTAAGGTCGGTCGACGGGCTCTCCTGCGGGGTGGGCGGAAGAGTGGTAGGTCTGGGTCCGGCTGAAGGCAAGGTGGAAGATCCAGAGTGGTGCGAACCGCGTGCGGCGGCAGCTCCATATCCGGGTAGTAGGTTGGGAAAAGGGTGGTGATGATCCGAGCGGGCGACTGTAGTTTCACCACGGGGCGACGGCGTAGCAGGCTTCCCATGTTGTCCAGGATGGTGGTCAGAAGGTCTTCGTTGTATTCAGCCCATCGAGCCGCTGTCCTGCAGCGGGCGCGGCATAACCTGTGAAGGATCGGCTCAATGTCAGCACGGTCATATATGTATTCTCTCGGGGCATCGTTAGGCAAGAGAAGCAGCCGCCTCAAGACCCGGCGTTCAAAAGAGGCAAAGCGCTCTAGATTGTTACGCAGGGGTAGAACCGCGAGCGCGGCGTACTCCATAACAGGCCTGACAAAGGCTTTGTATAGGAGGACCCCGCATCCCTCGGACACCCCATGGCCGTTAGCCCGGACGGCACGCAATAGGTTCGCGCGACGGCTGCACTTTGCTGTAACGTTTGCCACATGTGCCCTGAAAGAAAGATGTTTATCAACATGGACACCAAGGTAGGTAACGGAAGGGGATGGGATGATCAACTTGTTCCAAAGTTGAAGGGAGGGAGGTGAAAGACCGACCCCACGATTATCGTTCGTGCCGGTGAACACCATGAAGGTGGATTTATGGGGGTTTGGCCGCAAACGCCATCTCCGGAACCATCCCTCGAGGGTGGTCGTAGCGCGCTGTAGATGTTTGACGGCTGTTTCCACCCTCTGCGCCCTTATCCACAGCGCTGTATCGTCAGCATATTGGGCGAGTGTTACTCGCTTGCCTGGATACTTGTCCGTGGGCATGTCCCAGCAGAACAGGGTGAAGAGGAGAGGGGAAAGGACGGTACCCTGAGGGACGCCTGCGAGCAGGGGAAAGGTAGAGGAGTGGTGTCCATTCACCCTGACTGTTGCCTGCCTGTTAGAAAGGAAGGAGGAAATTAATCGGAGGAGGGGGGGGGATACTCCCGGGGTAAGAGAGAGCTTGCCGATAAGACCATCATGCCATACCCCATCGAAAGCTCTCTCGATATCCAGAAATAGTGCCGCCACATATTGTCGGCAGTTGATCGCCTCGGCCGCCATCGTGGTGAGATGACTGAGTGGGTCAGTGGTGCACCTGTGGGGGCGAAAACCATATTGGTGTGGCGGCAGGACGCCATTAGAGGAGAAAAGGTTGGTGAGCCGGCGGGTAATGATTCTCTCAAACCATTTCCCGATGACGCTGGTGAGACATATCGGCCGGTAGTTCTCTGCTTTCTTCCGGTCCTTCCCTGGTTTTGGAAGCATGATGATGGTCATGGATTTCCACGCCGTAGGATAATAGCCTAGGGAAAGAAGGGAATTGAAAATGAGAAGAAGGGGTTGATTACAGCTTGGGGCTCGCTGTGTGTGGCGAGTGGTGATCCCGTCGTTGCCTGGGGCTGTGTTACGTCGGGGCCTGCATTCTGCCATTTCATCTGTATCAATCGGAAGGAAAATAGGGTCGTTATTATTGGGGTCTGGTTCCTGCAGGGGAAGAAGAGAGTAAGTCAGCGAGTCCAAGTGCCGTCTGCATGCCGCTTTGTGTCCTTCGTCGAAGGCCGGGTCCTCCTGTGGACGGAACACATCGCTGAGGACTCGCCGAAATTCTTCCGCCTTCTCTCTTGGTTCGGCGATAGGGTCGCCTGCTGAGTTGATAAGAGATGTCTGAGTTACGTAGCGCTGCCCAGAGAGAGCCCGGAACTGCTTCCAGAACTTAGCGCCGTCCGCACTATCGAGTTTGGAACAGGCGATCGCCCAGGATTTCTCCTTGTATGCTATCACCCGTCGCCGGATGATGGCGTTAGAGCGGTTCCATTCTGTTTTCAGATCCGGGTCCCTTGTGCGTAGCCATTGCCTGTAAAGGGAGCGTTTGTTTTTTATTAGTTGTACAACGTCAACGGGAAGGGGAGGGCGCGAAGGATCGATCTGCCTTCTGGGTAGTTGCGCCGTAGCGTCCCTGAACGCGTCGGTCAGCCTTTTCAAGGCGTCGTCGGCGTCGTCCCGGGAACGCGGCGCCGCAAGGTCCCCAGTTGCATCAGCGATCGACTTGTTGAAGGCTTTCCAGTCAGCGTTTTTATTGTCCGTGACTGTAAAGCCTCTCCGTTCTAGGCGTCTGGTGCCCTGCAGAGGAAAGGAGAAAGGGAGGTGGTCGGACGTGACGCAGTCCCCAATGGTAACGTCGCCGGTTAGGTGGAAGAGGTTTGAGGAGACCAGGGCTTGATCAGGGAAGGAGGGGCCGCGACCAACATAGGTTGGGAAAGGGATGTCAAGGCGAATGAGAGGATGGGTGAGCAGGTAATTGTCCAACCGGCGGCCCTTTACCGTGGTCACCGCGTCACGGAAAGACTGGCTCCTTGCATTAAAGTCACCAAGGATGATGCAGGATCTGCCAAGAGAGATGATGTGAGACAAGAGAGCCGTAGGTAGGGGGTCATCTGTTCTGGAGTAGAGTGAACATACGAATATAGTCTTCCGACTTATTCGACACTCCACCAAGACAGCTTCATTTCCCTCTGACAAAATGCCTGAGGGAATGGGCAGCGCTTTTGCACCTATGTCCTTGCGGACAAGGAGAGACACACCCCCTGACCGTGGTGCCACTCTTGGCTTGGAGAATTCCTGGAAATTGGGTATATTAATACGGGCGTTAGGTGGCAGGAATGTCTCCACCAGACCTAAAATACAAATGGAGGCGTTATCAATGTAATGGAGGAGCTGATGTCTCTTCCGGGTGACCGCGCAGATGTTGACAAAACCTATATTGGACGCGTTCATCTGCAACGGGAAGCATACGAGGAAATGGCAGGAAATAGTGTATTCCTGGAATAAAGGTTACGGACGTTAAACCCGAAGACCGACCGCGCCGCCGTGTTGAGGATGGTCTCCATGGTTTGGCGGTGCTCCGGGGCGGCGTTAGCGTACACTAGGGAGAGAAAACGGAGAAGGTCTCCCTTCGTTACGGCCTCCTTGGCTTCCGGGACGTCATCTTTCGCTGCTTCTGAAAGAGAGGGATCGGGGAGAATAGGGGCCGTGGTGGCGAGAGATTTAGGGGCTGAGGGGCGTTTGGGGCATCTCCAATCCCCGGCGTGGTGTTCTCCGCTGCAGTTGGGACAGCGCATGGCAGTAGCCGTGCAGTCGGTGGCACGATGGGCCGCTCCGCACCTTGCACACTTGGTGGCCAACCTGCAATCTTCAGTTGGATGGCCAAATTGTTGGCACCTGAAGCACCTTTGGGGTTGTGGAAGGGGGGGATGCGACGGCTCGCAGCGATACACGCGGCCGTAGCAGGGGAGTCCTCCTGAGATGACCGCAGATGCCGCCTCCGCACCAGTGGTGACGCATCTAATTAGGGTCGTCTCGGTATTGGTTGCCCTTGACGTTATGCGCCACAAATTGACGACCGGAACGCCGGCGTCGACCAGGGCCTCCTTGATGTCCTCAGGCTGCATCTGTAGATCCACTCCTTTCACTACAAATGAAAAGGAGGGTTTTTTGGGGGGTAAGGAGGAAGGAGCAGGGGAACGGGGATGACTTGGGCCGCCCATAATGGAGATAGTGCAGGTCGCTCCCAACAGGGCGTCCAGGCGCTTTTTCCCTTCGCCCTGCAAGAGAGGCAGACTCTGCTTTGGAAGGCGCACCCTTGCCATCCTGTCCCCAGGGTAGACGAGGATGTGAGAGGTGGACAGGGATAGGTGCGTAGAACGAAGAGCCGTAAAGAAGGACTTCTGGCTAACGTTCTTGGGGAGGGAGGAGAAGGTGACAGTTGTGTCATTCTCGCGAGTGACATACCGTGGGGAGGACGAAGGGCTTTTTGGCACGGGGTTAGGGATGATGCGAGGAGGTTCGGGGAGGTCACAGGGTGGTGGAGGAGGAGGATTTACGGATTTTTTCTTCTTCTTGGATGAAGAAGAAGGTGGTTGGGAGGTGCCTGGTTTAGGAGGTCGGGGGGGTAGGGGGGAGGAAGAAGGGGCGGGATTTGGGTTAGGATTGGGTCTTCTCGGGATCGGGGCAAAGAGGGAGGTAGGGGAGTGGAATAATCCGGGAGGCGGGGGGGAGGGGGAGGAAGGTACGTTGGAGGGAGGTGAAGAGCGGAGGGAAAGGAGGGGGACGGGGGAGGGTGAGGATGGTGGAGAGGTACGTCCCGAGTCATGCCGCTTTTTTCGCTTCCCTTTCTTACCTCCGGCAACAAGCCATTGGCCGGAAGGGGCGGAGCCTGGCCTGTCTCGTAGAAAGTAACTTGCTCCGGGCATGGCTATGGTGAAAGGGGTTGACGGGGATTCAGAAGAGGTATAGGACGGGGGATAAGGGAGGTGGTGAGGTATACTCAGGCTGAAAAAAAGGTTTTATTAGTCCGGCCTCCCTATAAGAAAACTCACTCACTTAGTTGTGGCCCTGAAGGGGCCGACTGAAGCTCTTAAAGAAACGCTTTTTTTTTTTTTTTTTTTTTTTTTAAAGCGGCTGAATGGACCGAGTGAAGCTCGTAAGTAAACGCTCGCTTAAAGCGGCGCTGGATGCAAGTGGGTGCGCTTGCTACCCTTCCCTAGTGCAACGTGAAGCGTAGCCCTAGAGGTAAGGTTAAGGTTAAGGCACGTACGAAGCAGAGAGCGTTCGCTTAACGCTGCTAACTTTCCCTTCCCGACCCTGGAGGACCTAGTGAACCGCTTGCCCGCAAGCAAGCGGGAACTCCCTTCTGCCCCCGCGGGTGAGAACCGGGGACTACGTTAGCCCGGCCCCGCTATTGTTTGTGTGGGGGTGTGTGTCCGCAGGTAGTGCCGAAGAGTGCAACGGCGTGCAAACCTTAGGACTTAGGGGCCCTTTGCCAGGCCAGCGAGTGCGCTGGGGGAGACAAAGAGGGTCTAGAGTACCAGCCGAAGAATCAGAGGACAAGTCCCTCTGTCGTTGCTCTCTCCTCGCCGATTAGACCTTCTTCCCCGGATGGGGAGGTCCCTTCGAACACCGGGTACGTAGGAGGGTTACCGTTGGTCGGGCCCTTGCCTAAGTTCCGTGTGTTCGGTCTGAAAAAGAGAAGGTCCTTTAAAGGACCGTTCACTGCTCCGCCCCCGGCTGCCTGCGCTGCTCTTCCTCGACGACCTCGGAGATTAGACCGTTATTCCCCGGCTGGGGCGGTCCCTTCGAGCACTGGGTGCACAAGTGGGTTACCACTGGTGGGGCCCGTTCTTGCGTTCCAATGCTCGGTCCCTAGTGCTGAAAGAAACGTCCTGAGAAGGACAATGGCAGTGTTCCTTCGCTCGCTCTCAGAAGAGCGAGTGAAGTGAGATGGAAAGCGCCGGCTTATATACTCGGAGCCTTGGGCCTCCTCGCTCCTGATTGGCTCTCTCCTACTCCCTCGTCGCTTCGACCCCGGTCGCCCGCGCTGCTCTTCTCGACGATTCCTCGGGAATCAGACCGTTATTCCCCGGCTAGGGCGGTCCCTTCGAGCACTGGGTGCACAAGTGGGTTACCACTGGTGGGGCCCGTTCTTGCGTTCCAATGCTCGGTCCCTAGTGCTGAAAGAAAAACGTCCTGAGAAGGACAATGGCAATGTTCCTTCGCTCTCAAAAGAGCGAAATGAACTCTGCGATGCGCCGACTTATATAGTCTAGCGCTTGGGGGCTGCTGCCACCTGATTGGTCCTCGCTCTAGCCGGTCCTCCTCCCCTGGGCTTCGAGTGTGGATTTCCTCGGTGGTGGTCGATTTGAGAAAATCTTTTCCTAAAGAATAAGAAGTTCTCTCTTCGATGCTGTCCCTCGATGATCCGCTTCTGCTGGTGCTGCTCCGCTGCTCCTGTCTTTCGCCGAACATCAGTCGCCTGCTTATGTACCCCTGGTCCGTTCCGTGAGCCGAATCTCCTCGACGACCAATCACGTAAAAGCATGATGTGGCGTCGCTAGGACGGCGGCAGCCTATATAAATGCGCCCAGGAGTCTGACAGCGATTAGACAGCACTACCAGATAAAGAAGCATTCAGCCATGTCCGGACGAGGAAAGGGAGGAAAAGTGAAGGGGAAGTCCAAGTCCCGCTCCAGCAGGGCCGGTCTTCAGTTTCCGGTCGGTCGTATCCACCGTCTGCTCCGCAAGGGGAACTATGCCGAGCGTGTTGGTGCCGGTGCCCCAGTCTACTTGGCCGCCGTCATGGAGTACCTGGCCGCGGAAGTCCTCGAGTTGGCCGGTAACGCTGCCAGGGACAACAAGAAGACGAGAATCATCCCTCGTCACTTGCAGTTGGCCATCCGCAACGACGAGGAGTTGAATAAGCTCCTGTCGGGCGTTACCATCGCTCAGGGAGGTGTCCTTCCGAACATCCAGGCGGTGCTCCTGCCCAAGAAGACTGAGAAGAAGGCATAAGCATCACGCTGTGCGCATAAAAGGTCCTTTTCAGGACCAGAACATACTAGAGAGATGTACGCGATAAATGTCATGTGAAAAAAATAATAATAACAATAAACGTAATAAGCATAGCGAATGAAACGTGGAGCTATAATTGGGCTAAGGTAAACGATGGGAAATAAAGCGTATAAAAAGTGAAAGCGTTTGTGCTGAAATGCAACGAAGAATGATTGAAGGTGACACTGCTTCGTTTACAATGTATTTCATAGTCTGTCATAAAATTTCACCTGCAATCTGCCGCTTAACTACGTTATTTCTTGTTAACATGTATGGTTGCAACGGCGCGATACACATTGTCGCCAGTCCGTTGCCACGTGCTTATTCATGTACGGTTGCAACGGCGCGATATACATTGTCGCCAGTCCGTTGCCACGTGCTTATTCCGATTCGCTGACAATGTCTTTAACGTCGGTAAAGGCTCATACAATTTCAACTCTATTATCACCGCCATTTTTCCTGTGCGCTCGAACAGGTCTTACTTTACTATTTATCGCCGTCACATACGCTATAGCGAATAATTTTTCGTTCCGTTATGGCAAAGGATTAGCTCCATCTCTGAACATTGTATTGGTCCTTAGAAGGACCTTTTTTATCGACGTACGCCGGGTGTCGGATGGCGATCCCGTCGCGTCGTGTCTAACCGCCAAACCCGTAGAGAGTGCGGCCCTGTCTCTTGAGTGCGTACACGACGTCCATGGCTGTGACGGTCTTCCTCTTGGCGTGTTCGGTGTAGGTGACGGCGTCACGAATAACGTTCTCAAGGAACACCTTGAGCACACCGCGCGTCTCCTCGTAGATGAGTCCGGAGATACGCTTCACTCCACCTCGGCGGGCGAGACGGCGGATGGCCGGCTTGGTGATGCCCTGGATGTTATCGCGGAGAACTTTGCGATGACGTTTGGCTCCTCCCTTTCCCAGGCCTTTTCCTCCCTTGCCGCGTCCAGTCATCTCTGTAGTCTGCTCGTAGTAAGGGCTGCTGTCTGATGACCTGAAATGCACCTTCGCCGGTATTTATAAACGTCGCCGCCGCGGCGATGACGTACCCGACCTCTCCACCAATCAGCGTCGCCCGTACTATCTGGCGCCATTCTCGGAAGTGCTTAAAAGACGGCGTTGACCCGGCTTTTTACAGATCGCAGAAATGGCACGTACGAAGCAGACAGCCCGCAAGTCCACCGGAGGAAAGGCCCCGAGGAAGCAGCTGGCCACCAAGGCCGCTCGCAAGAGCGCGCCGGCGACGGGAGGCGTCAAGAAGCCCCACAGGTACCGCCCCGGTACCGTGGCCCTTCGTGAGATCAGGAGATACCAGAAGAGCACGGAGCTCCTCATCCGCAAGCTGCCCTTCCAGCGCCTGGTGCGTGAGATCGCCCAGGACTTCAAGACCGATCTTCGGTTCCAGAGCTCCGCCGTCATGGCTCTCCAGGAGGCCAGCGAGGCTTACCTAGTGGGTCTCTTTGAGGACACCAACCTCTGCGCCATCCACGCTAAGCGTGTGACCATCATGCCCAAGGACATCCAGCTGGCCCGCCGTATCCGCGGAGAGCGAGCTTAGAAAGCTACTTTCGGCCGAAAAACAAAGGTCCTTTTCAGGACCAGTACATACTTAAAAGTTTGAATTTAGCACGATCGCACAATAATTAACGACGATGTAAATCCATTGGAATGATGGACGACATGAAATTTCCTTTGCGCATGGCAAGTGCGTTTGCACGGCTACGCATGAAATGAGATGAAATAAAAGTTCGTGCGATGCTTACCTGACGCGCTTAACGAAAAGAAAACAATACTCCGTGACGTGTTGTTCATTTTACACGTTCTATGAATGTTATTCTTAATTTTTTTTTTCGTCCGTCCATGTCGCATCATCAATTTTAAATAGGACCGTTGTTTTTGCATGGCATTAATCATGATAAATGTTAACTTTGGGCGTGCTCAGTGGCGTGGGCATTGAGTGGCAAGCATCTTTGGAAGACATGATGGTCCTAAAAAGGACCGAGATTGGACGCTGTCTGCTGTCCTAGGTGCGCCGGTGGCGAAGCAGTGATGGTTCACTTCTTTTTCTGGGCGGCGGAAGGTTTCTTGGCGGCGGGCTTGGCCTTGGTGGGCGTCTTCTTGGGCTTGGGGGTCTTGGGTTTGGTGGCCGCCTTTTTCGCCTTCGACGGGGACTTTGCCGCCTTGGCGGCGGGTTTCCCAGCCGCCGGCTTCTTCTTTGGCTTGTCCGCCGCCTTCTTCGCCTTCTTGGCTGGTGGCGCGGACTTGCTTCGCTCCTTGGGCGCGGACCTCTTGGTGCCACTGGACGCCTTCTCGGAGGACTTCTTGGCTCCGACCGCTTTCGGTTTCTTTACTCCCGTCTTCTTGACGACCTTTTTCGCCTTGGTCGTCCCGCTGGCTGCCGCGGGTGCGGCCTTCTTGCTGTGGCTCAGCTTGAAGGAACCTGAGGCGCCCTTTCCCTTGGTCTGGACGAGAGTTCCGGCGGTGACGGCCGCCTTGAGGTACTTCTTGATGAAAGGCGAGAGCCTCTCGGCGTCCACTTTGTAGCTGGCTGCGATGTACTTCTTGATGGCTTGAAGGGAAGAGCCACCGCGCTCCTTGAGGCCCTTGACTGCGTTGTTAACCATCTCGGAAGTGGGCGGGTGCGACGGCTTTGCGCGAGCCTTCTTGGCTGCTCCGCCCTTGCTGGCCTTCTTGGAAGCCGCGGAGGTTCCTGAAGAAGGCAGGGGTTTTACTGCGACGGTGCCCGAAGGCTGGGCTGCCGGTGGTGCGGCTGCCGCTGCTCCAGATGCTGCGTCTGCCATGTTATCGGCTGCTGCGTGATGATAGAAAGAGAAAATTACCAAGACATGGATTTCATACGAAAGTCCACCTTGCTATCGTACCATTTCGGAGCAAAATACGATCTCTTCCTCTCGCCTCCGGTGCGCTTCTCGGATTGTTTGTACTCCACTCCTCCTCCGACTTTCGCGTTTCGGAGAGTGTCGGGGGCGCGTAACGAGGGCGCCTTGCGCCGCGGCGCCCGTCAGGGTTCCACCCTGTCGGCCGTGGCGGCGCCAGGCGTTTGGCGAGCCCAGTTCGTGTGCAGCGGGTCGTCAAAATACGGGTTGTCGTCCTGTCGAAGGCGTACCCGGGAATAAACGTTGCACACGTTTCTACCGGGGTCGATTCCTCGAGATCCGAGGTAACGTACGTTCGAGGCCATCCTTCACCTGGTATTGGACGCGCTCGCGACCCGGTGGGCCGCGCGCCGGCCGCGGAAAGCGGCCCCGAGAAGACGGTCCCTTCGGACGCCTTCCCCCTGACTCGGCGCCTGTCAAACCTTCCTCCTGTTCCTCCCCGGTGCCTGTCCCGTAAGCGGACGTTTATGCATTTTTCGACGACTCGGGGGCGTCGCGACGCACCCACCTCCCGCGCCCGTGGGAAAGGATTATCGAGTCGCAAATGGAGACGGAGTCACCCGTTAAGCGCACGCCTTACGACGCGTCCGCGTGGGCTTCGAAATGGTTGCATGGGGTGGCCGAAGGGGAAAAAGAAATGAACTGTACGCACGCGAATGGGACGTCAAAGTTCACGTACAACAAAGTCGAGGATGGCGCCGAATTATGCTTTAGCCCCGTGAGCGGGCGGGAAAAACAATGTAGTAGCCGAGGGCGCGCAGTGGCGACCCGGCCGTGACGAGTTTGCTCCGTCTCCAACGGCTTCGGACGTCGGTACCTCGTTGCGGGATGATGAATTTGTAGCAACCGGCATGTCATCGGAAACGAAATGATACTTCATCACGGGAAAACTCTTATTGTCGTTGAAACGGCGCCACATCCACGTTTCCGCGGATGTCTACCCTAGTTTCCTTGCACGTCTTTCGAAGAGGAGAGTCGTCTGCCGTCGACTTGTTATCGCGTACATTTCTTTTATTAACCTTCCTTATCTGTGCGATGCGTTGGATGTGCTTTTCTCCACGGTGCCGTCAAGTTACGGAATACACCCCTACGACCTTAAAAAAAAAAATCCCTCCCACACACACGCTGTATGTCACGTTAAATGACCCTGTGTGATGGGATACCTCGGGGACGTAGTCAACGTGAAAGCGACTCCTTGAAAACCAGGCTCTCGTAAGCGTACGTAATTCGTGTCGGCAATTTCGCTCGGTACACATCCCCCGCCGTACGTCTTATTCACGGAAACGGCGAAAATAGGGCGCATCGCGGGATTGTATGCGCGATCATTACGATGGGAATCGCCATAAGCAAATAGGACAGATGCGTTTAACTCAATAATATCCACATCCCTTTCGTCGTAGTTGCGGAGCTATGACGGCTTGTATTCGTGTCACAATATTTTTCAGTTGCTTCCAACCTAATTTCACATCGTTTCCACTTGTTTCCAATCGACATAATGTGTGTCAAGCATATGGATCTTGTTTTTTACCTCCATGCCGTTGGAATAATATCTTTCATTAGAGCAATGGTCGACTTTTCCTTATAACTTTCGAGGGTCGGGATAGTGATTGACGGATAAGGTAGAGTGAATAGCCCTTACCTGGAAAACATTCCTGTGAATAAATAAAAAAAACGTGGGAAAAAGCCGTCGGGGCGTGATGCGGCGTTCAATAGTGATGACAGATTATACTATCTGGCGTAGGAAAGACTTGAACACGATTTTTCCTGGGATCGTAATCAGGGATCCAGGCTGGTTTCCAGTGCTTGCGGGGTTGGGGGGACTAGGGGCGGCATTAACAGCCGGAACCGTTCATTCCTCTACGACCTCTCTTTCGTGGAACTCTATCACCGTCGACAGTTCACGGAACATCATTTCTCGGTTCTGTCTCGAAGAAGCCCCTGTGTTAATTCAATTACTCAGTATCTACTTCGTTCTGCATTACTTAATCAATACATGTGGACCCATCAAATATTTCATCCCCGTTCATTGTTGATTCCTTGAGGTTCTTAGCGATGCGGAAGCAACTTTATCGTCACGAGTAATAAAAGAACGATGATTAACAATTTTAAGCTGTCTGGTACCTAGCACATCACCATAAAAGATACGAAATAAGCATTCCAGTGAACAGGAAAACAAATAGTCGTCTTTTCCCCGGCCAATCTGGGATCATTGCAATGTGAAGCGAAAGTCAATCAGGAGTTAAGAGGATTCAATCCACTCACGATGAAGTAGACGACTGAAGGTTGCGTAGGTCTATGTGCACGTTCGTGTGTGTTAGTTTCTAGTGTTCATATGTAAATGACAGTTGTGTCAATGGGGGAACGTTATTCGAAAGTAACACTAGTTGACTCGAATTTAATCATTCTTATTACCAGTAGTTGCATTGCAAAATTTGACATTATCACGGCAGGAGGTAGGTGATGACTGTCATAAATGTTCGCTAATGGAGGACGTTTGTCATCCATTCCGAGATTTTGAAAAAAAAACTGTCTCCGTTTACATATCGCTGCGTACCCGAGATATTTTACTAATTTGGTACTCTGTGTGGATGAATTTATTAACAGATGTCATAAGGGTGATTTCAACTACACAAATTTGACAAAGTTCAATGTTAAGTATTAACGCCTCGCTGTGACTGGTATGACATTACATGATATCCCGGTGATTAAGCATCACCACAACTGCTAAGGTAATTAATCGTCATGGTGTATATCATGAGTCTTAAAATCACACGATCGTTATGAAATTTACACCGCTTCACGGCTCGTCGGCATTTTCTCCCGTCCGTAGTTAAGTTGTATGTTACTAAGTTGCCTAGGCAAGGACGTTATTCCATTCCATTCCCGGCCACTGTTACTAGATGAATCTGATTAAATATCGCTTCACGAATCACTATTGTCCTCAAAGCCGAGCGTCCTTCGGTTAACGCCACTGCGGGAAATCGGTTGTCGAATACGGTGAAGTGACGATCTCGTGTACCTAGTGTCAAAATGCGGCCGGGGTGGATTCTTCAATGGGGCTAATGCGGTAAAGATTTTCACCAAATTTGCAGAAAGTTGAAATGCTAAAAGGACGGACAGGTAGGCACATGCGGCAACCTTTTTCGTCAGAAATGCACTTGTAGGAAGAGTCGCCTTAATGAAAACGTTATGCAATCATCTCATAAATGATTATACCGGCCGCTAATTTTAAAGATTTCTCTTTCACGTCAAACTTCGACCTCTTTTCCCTAGATTTCATTTCCCTAATCCCGCAAAGAAATAAACAACATTAACGTATGTCCTTCCATCCCTTGTGTATCAACGTAATAAAATTAGCGGGTAAGTTGGGACTGGGACCATTTAACTTTTGCCTAGAGAAACATTTTCTGTTCTGTGGCGTGACAAGACAAGTAAAGATTTCTGGAAAGGTTAATTTCGTTCAAAAGAAGGGGAATGAGTCGTGTCCCGCGGAAGGGACCCCGGTTCAAAACTATAACAAGAATCGGTCATTTGGAGGCATGGTGATCAAAGAACTGGTCTACTTGTCACGTCTGTCTCGATGCATTTGTAATCAATTGCTGATAAATCGTTGCAGTATCGCAAAAAAAAAATTGCGGAAAAGGATGAAAAATCACTCAATCGACTTTAAAATACTTGGGGGATTCGTTCAGAGGAGGTTTATCAACATTGTTTCAGCGAGATGGCGATTTTCCAAGAAGGAAACCCGATGCCCATTACATAAATTGTTATTTGTGCGAATGATGCTGATTCCATATGCTGTTAACGACGATGCATTCCGTAGAAATAGTTTCTGGGAATTGATTGATTGGATAGAATTAGCACAATGGAAAATCCACGGAAGCGCTCACTGCCCGCCATTTTGTTTATTGCGACGCCTGCTCGTCACGACTTGGTGAATGTACAAGGAACGCTGTTGCCCAGCTGCGTTCTATGCTTGCGAGGTTTCCACAGAAATTTCTTCCTCGTGCGGAATGCCACGTGGGTCATTGCGACAGCCCTTTTCTGGTTAACGTAGAAACTTGGGGCGAGGACGGGTCGCATTACCTGCCTCCTCGCGTTGAACCCCCGAGGAGTTTTACGACGTAGCGGATGGGACGGGAGGTTAAGCGGAATTAGCCTTCGCGGAAAAACGGCCGCGTGGGAAGGGCATGTGGGGACCTGTCATTTACTGCCCCTGGAAGTGAAGCAGGAGCAACGTGACCACAAGCGTACCAGTTTCGGAGGGAGACGGACGCCGTGAATCCATATTATTTTTGACGGAGGGAGACATGTAAGTCAAGGCTTACGTCTGAGAAACGAGCATAGCAGGTCAGTGGTTTGAAAAGTACTGGGTGAAAGGGAAGTAATCATGGGAATATAATATTTTTTCCTTAATATCTCGACGGTCATTTTCATCAAATGCAGACGCATAGCAGTAGAAAATATATTTGAATAGGAGGTAAGAAATTCGTCCATCTTTTATTGTCATAAGTTTCTCCTTTACATTTACTCTATTTTTTCGTGAACCGCGCGCGTGCACACCAGGTAAGTAGTTGGTGAATCGGAGGAAAGCGTGGGACTCTAATTTCCCAGGTTTTTACGTTTATTTATGTACGTCCTTTGCGGCCGAGTATTGACGATTGCCCATCGCAGTCGGGTATTTGAAAACTGAAGATTATTTCATGGCCCTTAGAAGGGCCGTTAGGATGCATCAAAGCAATCCCGTCGAGGAATTTACTTTGAGCTGGTGTACTTGGTGACGGCCTTGGTCCCCTCGGAGACGGCGTGCTTGGCCAGCTCACCGGGAAGCAAGAGCCTGACGGCGGTCTGCACCTCCCGGCTGGTGATGGTGGAGCGCTTGTTGTAGTGAGCCAGGCGAGAAGCTTCGGCGGCGATTCTCTCGAAAATATCGTTGACGAAGCTGTTCATGATGCTCATGGCCTTGCTGGAGATTCCGGTGTCGGGGTGCACCTGCTTCAGCACTTTGTAGATGTAGATTGCGTAGCTCTCCTTCCTCCTGCGCTTCTTCTTCTTGTCTCCCTTGGAGATGTTCTTCTGGGCCTTGCCCGCTTTCTTCGCAGCCTTTCCGCTCGTCTTGGGTGGCATGGTGATCACGTTCGGCGAACGGGGTCGATTTCAGTATTTTCGCCGAACAATTCAATTCAATTCAATTCAAAAAGGTGTTTATTTTTTCCAGGTTGTTGTACATAACATTTATAAGCAACAATAACAAATAACAGGTAACAATGTAACAGTATATATAAAAACAGTAAGTTGTACAACAAACAAGGAAGCCCTGTTTTAGGCTGTGCGCCTCTTCAGGGTCTAAAAACTGTTTTATAAAGTCTTTCGTTCAGCTATTGCATGTATCTTTTATCTTTTCGCGGGGTAGCATTGGCCTGGCATTCACCCTAGGCGAAGGGGAAACCCGAAAAACCCTTCGCAGGCCGCCATAAGGAAGTCCATAACAGTAATGTCCAATAATAAATAAATAAATAAATAAATTAACATGAATGTAAAATATAGTATAAATAGTATAAATAAATAAATAAGTAATTGTCTTTGTTTAAAACACATTATTCACTGGCACTTTTATCACTACACTGCTGTTTCCTATTGCGGCTCTTCTTCAGTCCCTTGTTGTTTTCTCCGTTTTGTTTTCTTTCGGAAGAGTGGGTACTCCTCGATGGGGCGTAGATTCTCGGGCACTGGTAGAATGCTGCCCAGTCGATAAGGTGGTAGGTGTGTCTCTTCGTAGTACAGGTGTAGTTGGTCGCTTATTATTCTTGCTGGGGAAATTAGTTTCGTCTTTGGTCGTTTCCCCAGTACTGCGTTGGCACTCTGCATTATTTCCCCTAGGAGAGTTTCGTTGTAGGTGGCAATCCGGTTTGCAGCTCTGGCGCGGAGACGGCATAACCTGTGAAGGATAGGTTCAGTATTAGAAATTAAGTATACGTCAGTACTAGGATGCATGGGCGACAGAAGATGCAGCTGCCTGAGCACTCTCCTTTCCAGGGCGGCCCATATGGTCATATGAGTGTTTTTGAAGGGAAGGACTGCCAGCGCGGCGTACTCCATAACAGGGCGGACAAAGGCCCTGTATAGGAGTAGGCAGCACTCCGCAGAGACCCCCCTCCCTCTCGCCCGGACTGCTCTCAATAGACCACTCCGACGACTGCATCTCGACCATACATCCCTGATGTGTGC